>NC_056508.1:20160087-20199741 GCF_014905685.2 Nematolebias whitei | reverse complement strand
AAATAAATTACTACTTACTACTTGTACTTGGCGGTTTTTCCACTTTTCGCAGGGCTTCATGGTACTGATCCCCCGTGATTAATGAGGGACTACAGTATAATCGTACCGCTGCCTTTACTGAGGACGAGGGATGGAGGACGACCTGAAGAAGTGGCTGCAGATTACATCTACTAGCTTATTTAGCTACTTCATTGACTCGGTTGCTTCCGACGATGAAGCGATGAACAACCTGAAAAGCTTTGAGGTGCATCAGTATCTACACAGTAAACGTTAAAGCAGACACAGAGCCCAGCCAAAGCCTTAAAATCCTCCATCACCGAGCTTGGGTTAATTGCAGAGAAAATCATAATACTGAAGACGAACAAATACTTTAATGCTGTGCCCTTCTTACACCGGAAATCATACACGATATTCTCGTCACACCGTTTTCAATCCTTCTTAGGATCCAGTGTCTTTTCTCCGGTGGTTTATTGTATTCCAGCCACAAAGTAGGATGCAGGTTTCCCTCTGTCGGCCATTTGTCAACAAAGTGAAATGAACTCAGTGTTTTGGGCGGTTTCTCCAAGTTCACATTTTGTAGCCACATTCTTCTTAATTCCTCGTCTGTAGGTAGGAGATGGAAACTATATCACTTTTCACATGAACACTCTTTTTATTTTGGGTCCGTGTTCAAAACGCTGTTGTTGTAGCCACTGATTTACTTTGGTCTGGTTGTTCGTGCAGCTGCGAACAGAACAGGTACCGGAAATCCACAAGGCTATTTTAGTAAGCTACAATTTTTTAAGGTTGTTAAATGTGAACAAAATAAAAAGCAGTCTTTTATCTGCTAAACTGAATGCAAATTACTTTCAAATAAACTGCAGTCCGTGCGCTGCTACCACGGTTAGACGATGCTTACTGCTGCATTTGGTGTCTGACAGGAAGTTGTGCACATAATTATTTATACAGTAGAAGGTGGATAGAAAAAAAATGTAGCATGGAAAGGGTCAAATTATGTACAGTCAGTTAAGCAAAATATACATTTTGCTATATATTTTTACATATCAAATTGTTAATTGCAGCTGTATTGAATTTTAATGCACAATATACTTGTTTGTTAGATGCATTTAGAAAACAGCACTGAGTTAAGGCTTTGGCTTTATTAAGTACGGCAGTGACACCAGACTCATGTTCTTCTGAGTCACCATTGTGACAGTCAGAAGCCTCCTGCTTCTACGCCTCCATTTCTTTGGCTTCTCTTTGTCATGATGCTGCTTCCATGTTGCATGCTTTCATAGTTCCTGCTACATGCTGGTTCTTGGTGGGAAAGCCTGAATTTATGCCTAGCGTGCCATGCTCCTCCTCTACATGCTAAAGGTGATAACTGCATATGAATATATTTTTATTTCATACTGCAGAAGACAGGTCATTAAATGATGCATTACCTACTATTTTGAAAGAATATTTCACACATTTTTTGACGATGTTTAAAACTCAAGCAACAAACTGCACTTCTATGAATCAAGCAGGAAAATTTAGAACCACCAGGAACATTGAAGAGATTCTGGAGACAGTCTGGATAGTCCCTCATGAATGTTGTTTGCAAACTAGTCCCAGACCAGTGAGAGAACGCCTTATTCAAGGCCCTAGCACTGGCTGGCCACGCTAGCATACTAATGACAACAGAGGTATAAACTGATGATACAACTTACTCTGTAAACAGTTTCTATATTATCTGTTTTAATAGAAATCTATCCTACGACAGGCGAACAGCCTAACATGATTGATTTTAAGAGCCCAGGTAAGCAGGCTGACGAAGACACAGACCCATGTATAAAAAGGTAAGTGAGTTTATTTACACATGTGCATGAAAAGATCTTTGCTGGAAGGGAAAAGGGGGAGAAGGTGAGAATGGGCAGATTTCAAGGAACTTGATTGTTGGAGGTTGTTGTTGCTAAATTTTACTTTAGGTTGTTGGTAGCGTTGGAGAGTGGAGAGAAACGAGATCCTAGAATTCCAAGGCGAGATGAAGATTTGATCCAGAAAGGTGAGTAATGTTGGAGAGAGTGGCAGGTTGGTGGTGCTCGGTATTTGGTCCAGGCTGATGTTTGTTTTTTACAGGAACAGGTTGGTTACAGGTGTGGTCACAAGAAGCGAGGGGGTTTCAAGAAGAATGGAGGAGCAGGACTTGAAGAGGCACAAGAAAAATACAAAAGGTTAGTCGTTGTTGCACCAGATATAAGTTTACCGGCTGTCACTTCAGTTACCAGAAGGTATCATAATGTTCCACCGTTGGATGAATGACTGCCAAGTCCTTAAGTGTTCTGAAGAGTAGTCAACAAGATCAGGTGTAGGTGTGGAAGGGTGGATTGACTGGATGATTGTCAGCTGTGAGGAAAGTGATTATAACAGAAAACCTACACAGCCGAGAGGCAGGAAACACTCTGCAGGTTGCCAGTCCACAGGGCCAACACAGAGGCACATAAAGGCAACAACACATTTTCACACTATAGTAGCCTCTGAGTTAACCTACCATACATCGTTTTTGGACTTTGGAGAGGACACCTGAGTACCAGAAAAACCTCCACATGCATAAGGAGAACAAACAAACTCTACAGAGAAAAACCCAGGAAGAAATTCAACCCTGCACCCACAATGCTGACCACTTCCACTGGAGACTACAGAATTATTGATAAACATTGTTTTGTTAAATTTACCAATTTGTTCAAACCAAGATTCAAGGTAACAAAAAGGCAAACAGAGTTTTTGATTGATTAACGCTGAAAAAGGATTTGCTTCAGTGTTTTCAAATTCCGGTCCTCTGAGCACGCTGACATTTATTAGATACTTCACAGCTTCAGCACACTAAATGTAAAATGTTGGGTTATAACAAGTGTTTGTAAAGATGGTATCGCAAGTTAGTTTATTAATAAAGTGTATTAATTAGATCCTTGCATTCAGATTGAATTTGTTTAAATCAGAAAAGGGCAGTGTATGTGTAAGTTGGATCTAGACTCTCAGAAGGACTGATTTCATGTCTGGAAAACCTCTTGATAGAGAGGGTTCGTTTTCTTTTTGTATTGTTAAAGCTTCAATAAATGTTGCAGTTAATATTAATAAAATAATGCACCTTACTCTGTTCCTAAAGAGCATTAAGAATGAAGCATGGCTTATTAGTAATTAAGAAACAAATGTAATGCAATTTTTAACCTTTTTTTTTTGTTGTAATCAGAGCTGATTTTATTTATTTGTTGGTTTTATTGTAATATCCTGCAAATGAACTCATATTTTGTAAAATATCTAGTAAAATGTATTTTATAGTATGTAAATATAATCAAAATACTACAGTTTTTATATTTGCCAATTTGAAGAGAAAACAAAAATTATTGGAGAAATAATGACAATCACAAAAGAAACAAATAGTACAATGTAGAAAACGAATCATTAAAAATTAAATGAAACTAAAGTTTTTCCATTTATTTGTTAGAATAAGATTGTCTTATGGTGAAGTACAGGTGTTTGATTTTGGACAAACCTAAATGATATGTAGCCCACATTTACCCTCTGTTCTAGGTAAGGGCCTCCTAGACTCTTATATGTAGCGTTAAAGATTAACTGTTAACTACTCTTTTAATTTGCTAAACTTCAAGTCTAACGTATCCTTTAACACACTCAATTATCTCCTAATTCCCTTTCAATACACACCGTGGTCATGAACACACTTACGCACTCTGTTAAAACTAAAAATAACCAAACCATAAAGTAAATGTGAACTCTGTTTACTTAATGTGTCTTTAGACATTGAACAAGATACACAATACAAAACAAAACTGCATGTGTAGTCCGATTGTTCACTGTAAATCTTCAACTCTATGTGAGGGGCCCACTCACCAATCAAACGCACAGACACCTGCCGGCTTATCTAGCTCTAAAACCTTAAAGTTGCAGGCCTGAGCAAAGCTTGGGAGCGCTTAGGCCCAAAACTTAATGGCCGTTTCACTCTTTGAGCAAATAAATAAAACAAAGCAGTATCTGGTTTAGTAGTTTAGTACATACAGACTCTGGTTTTCTTCTTCATCTGAACTGGGACCAAACGATGTTCTAAGGTGGTGATGCAATCATCCTTCTGCTGGTCCAGGGTTTAACTCCAATGAGCAATGTCCGGGAGTAGGAAAGAAAAATATATGTAATCCAAAGGCACTCTTCTGGCAGTCCATAAACACTCCAGTTATGACTAATCTTCACATCCAGGCCGGAATGATGAAGAGGCAGTAAGCTGAACAAGCTAAACTAGGATTCCTGTGCAGCATTCACTTAGCTAGTGAATGCTAAATGTTCAATGTTAAACAAGCTGAAATGTCCATTTTGCTCCCAAAAACAATCAAACAAGTGTCCATTACCGATCACTGTGTTAACAATCAGGAAACTCATTTAATTACTCCAAGCTGCAGCACCTGTTGCCTCTGGTGTGTCTGGCTTCCCAGTCACTCTCATCAAGCTGTACCTGTACCCCCTGACTGCTCACACTTCCTTTGGCTTTTCACAATAAAGCAGAAATAAAATACATCAACAAAATGTTATGCTTTTCTTGCTTTTAACTTATGCTTGTGTATTTTAAGCAGTTTTTAAGCATTTTACAAGATACATTAAATACAATTGTAGCTTTATTTACAACATATTTAAGTTTAGTTTTTTACATTTTCTTTAAACTGTCACATATTTTATGAATTTAATCAATGCACTAATATATTTGTCTGGGTTACATATATATACTCAATCTCATGAGATTTCATAAGATGTTAGCTCTCAGGATATGTGTTGGGGATGACACTCAGCTACTACCCCACCAAGGTTTACCATCAATTACTGTAAAACTGACGGAGTTATAGTCATTTTGGGGTTTGCTTCAGTAATTAGCTGTGGAGGCCATCTTTAATTGGGTTGACACAAAAGGTAATCAAAATTCAATAATTACTTTCTGAGTAGTTTAATAAATATTGTACAGTGTGTTCATGACTTATTTAGCTACCAAACACACAGACATGGAGATAAAACTATATGGTTTATTTCTTCACCCATCTTTTGTTGATGGCCGATGAAATTAACCAGTTAAAAAGAAAGATCAGTATTTTCACAAAATTTGTAACATGCAGTGACTTACAGTCAGGTGAGGCAGTGTGGCCCCATGGGAACAATGAAACGTCGCTGTGTGTTCTTCTGTTACGCAGAGGGGCGGAGGTGTAGCAAACAGTACACTCGTTTAAATTTGTTTAGACAAAATGGAAGCTCATATCTGAAAACTAAAGGATTTTTCAAAACATAATTTTTCCAAACTAATTCATCTTACAATAAAGATATGATCATAAGTTTTTAATTTAAAAAGAGAAGAGTATGGAGTTGATTGAAACATAATTAGATGCCCTTTGTAAAAGAACAAAAAGGCTAAATTGAACTATAAGCTTCTATTTTGGATTCATATATGTGAACATCCAGTTCCAGACGAGTCAGTGCCTCACCTCACAAAGCTCACCGCACGTCACTGGTAACATGTGAAACAGTAGTAATTTCATCTGCTGTACAGTAGTCCCTTGTTTATTGCCGGTGTTTGGTTCTGAACCCCCCCGCAGTAAGTTAATTTCCACAGAGTAGCAACATTATATTTATTTTAATATATATACAGTATTTTAAGGTTTTATAAACCATTCCCACACTCTTGCAATGTTCTAAACCAGGGGTGGGCAAACTTTTGGACTCGCGGGCCACATTGAGTTCTAAAATTGGAGCGAAGGGCCGGGCCAGAAACAGATGGATGGAGTGTTTGTGTGATGTTAAACCCCAGCGCAATAACAGCTGCCAGGATGCTATTAATTATGGGTGATTCCACCTTCTACACCACTCAAGCAGCCACTAAGTCAGATTCATTCAACCTTTATTTAAACAGATAAATCACATTGAGCCTCAAAGACTCATTTACAAGTGAGACCTGTTTGGACAGACAAAAACAGCGGTTAACTGGACACATGTAGGAGTTGGAGGCGAAAAAAATTCCTATCAGACTTTTTTTCCTGCCTGAGGAAAAAAAACCCCTCTAATAATAAAAAAAACCACCCCGCACAAACAAGCACATATTTACGTAGACAATCTGCAGACGGGGGAGACGAGAGCGGTCAGCAATGTTCATAGATGCTCTCGAGGTCACTGTAAGAGTTCTGATAAGGATATAATAATCAGTCAATGTCCTCCGGTGAGATCCATAAACATTCTCCAGGGATGTCGAGGAATGGCCAAGAATAACGTCTATGAGAATCCAAGAGTCCTGAAATGATGACACAAGTTTATTCATCTGGTTTCATCTGGTTATCAGTTGGAAATTCCTCAGGGAGGGGATGGTGAGCATCAGATCACATGTTCTCCAGGTGAATTCAGATAAGATGGCCTTCAAGGCCAGCCAAGGGAGCCAAATTAAGATAAACACACGATTGTTTTGGGGACAGGCAGAACTTAATGACATCTACCTTGAGTCTGTGCTGGTCGACTCGGTTCCGAAATGTCCAAAATACATGGCCACACTGATGGAACGTGACTGAGTAAAACCCCCAAGATCTGATCCATTCAGCCCAAAGCATTTGAGTCCGGGTACTCGAGACACGAACCAAACCATCATAAGGCAAGCAGCGTGATCGGGTCTAAATTTGCTGCCGACGACTTCCTTGATTGTAGATAAAACCAGCAACCAGCCGAATCCAAAAAACAGGAACCAGTTATCGTAAATCCAATTAAATATGCGTCCTTAAAATCCACAGATGGCAGCAGAGATAGACACATCATCAAGTCTTCCAGTCGATGAGATATCCAGCTGCGCGTGTGCCAACAGGGCAAATCGGCTCGCCTAAAGCCTGTCTTCTCTTCGAAGAAATGTTGTAAATTGAGTTGAGGGACCAACGGATCAAAACAAGTCCATAATTGTGGTTCGGAAGAAATGCAAGAGAGGCTCAGAAGCAGTTTCACAGACAGACAGAACAGAGCAGCAAAGCAAAGAGGAGAGGGAGGGGAGAAGCATCCGATCTCAGCCAGAGCAAGTGGTGAAGTGGATTATATGACAGAACAGTGATTTTATTTACAATAGTGAAATTATTGACTTTGTGGAGTCTTATCAACTTCAGGCCAAAACAACAAACAAAACGACATGTTTTTGTCTTTCACATTTTTTTTGATAATTCACACACAATTAACAGTTTCACACACGCACACACAAAGCATGACTTACAGTCAGTCAGATGGATGAAAAATAACATCCTGGCCGAGGTTTTCCTTTCACTTTATCCTGGATTCTTTTCAGCAGCCCGACATGTTTTCCACTTAAATTTGGTGATCCGTCCGTTGTGACACTGAAGTTTACTCCACAGTAGCTCTCATGACAGCAGACGGTTATAAAAATCCTCTCTCCGTGTTTTTCCTTTCAGAAACTCCAGGGTCAAAAACACCTCCATTATCTCAAAACTATTGTTAAACAGGGCGTCATCTGCTCTGCTTGTGAAGATGCTGCAGAAGTGAGAACAGTGTGTCACTTAAGAGGGGCTCGTCATGGACAAACTTTTGGAGGTGTAAGTTTACACAGTGAATGTCATAAGCAGATAGTTGTATGAATTTTAGCACAGGCAGTGGCTCCTGGAAATTATATTCCCTGCATAAAAAAGTACTTTTTGGACCATTAGTATGTTTTCATTAAAGATACTTACAAACTGTTGGTTTATAGTGTTTGGTCATTTTAATTTCCCAATCATGATTACTTTTTAGGCAAGGCCTTAAAATTTTATCAACATGAGCATTTGGACAAATTAATTTAGGCAACATGAAAATTTTTTCTAACGAACTCTATAAATTAACATTTAGTAAATGTCAACCTGATGTACTGCTTATTTCTATGATTGATTCCTGCTAAAAAAAAATGAAATAATTAATAATAATTTTGTTAAATACTCTTGGCCAATTAAACAAAACCTTATACTTCTGACTGTAGAAAAATTACAACAGAAAAAAAAAAGATGGAACAGGAAAAAGTATAATTGGTACTTGTTGATAAACCATGCACGTTTACATCACTGAGTTAAAAAACACAAAAAATAAACAGCTTGGCAGAATTATCTATGCAAATTTGACAAGCATTTCTAGTTGTAACTTTAGAAAAAAATAAATCACATCATAAATGGAAAGACCAGTTGCATATTCAGTGATGCCAACACATATGAGACAAAGGGGGGAAACAAAATTGTAAAATCCACATTTGTCCTTGCTGGCTGTAAAACAGAATGCCAGCACAGCATTTTGATACATTTTAGTCAATGCAGCCAGAAGTAGCTTCATCGTAGAAGAATAACTAATTTTAGGCCAACCCCCCCCACCTGTGCTTGTCTTAGTGTGTCATGAAAATCAATCAGAGAACTTCTGTTGATGTCAAAAGATGTCTTGCAGGAAAATTTAATTACTTTTCTTAACAAGATGCAGTTTACTTTCTTGCAGCAGTCTTTCTAAGTTTTTATTCTCGTTTCACTTCCTCCCTTTTCTTCTGTTTTACTCCTCCACTTTTTTATGTTATGTTTGCACTAAAGAGGGAGGACCATTTGAAATCTGCTTGTTTTTTACCCCTCACATTTCTTTCTTCTGTTCTACCCCCTGTCTCAAGCTCCAGCATGAATTTAAAGTCACATTTCTCTGTGTTCTAATTCACAAATCTTGTGGTTTTAATTCCTGTCCACGGCTTTGAATGTGCAGTGGTTCACTTAATACCAAACTCCTTCTCAGCATGATCATCCAAAAACAGCTTTGCTATGCTAACCTTAAAACTTGTAGCTGATGGTGGAGTAAAAGTTGGAAGCAGTGTGAACACGCCTCCAAACTTTTCCTTCTTCGTTCCAAGTCCTCCGCCTCCTTCTGCTGCGCTCTCATCCATGTCACTGCGGTACACCTGTCCACACCCCGTAGTCGGTGGGTGAGACCCGGTCTTCCTGCCATGCTGACCTTCAGGCTGACAGGAAGGATGACAGGAAGGAGCTGTTTGAGGCTGACCCCTGACCAGCACTCAGCTCGGTGACGGCAGGGCACTTGCTGCCACCAGAGCCAATTAAAGTCCAGCCAAGGCAGCTGCACACTGTGGACCAGATCTACAGGCCGAGCTTCTGCCCCTAATCTCTTAATACCTCAGCTGCATCTCCAAGGTGACCTAATGCCACCGCAAGATGAAATGCATTCACTGTACGCTCGCTGTGGAGAAGGTGAGAGAGTGTTCTGCAGTCACAGCAAGTGCTGTAACGGCACTTATGTGCATATAGAGAATGATGAGATGTTGTAAAGGTGAAGCCACTTACTTAAGAGCTAATGTGCACTTCATGAAAAAACAGCAGCGTTAAAAAGCAAAGTACTATTCCTTGAAGGAATGTTTGTCACCCATTGCGTTTTGTTGCGTTAAACAAAAAAATAATAATCTGAAGCTCTCGACCTTGACCTCTCTAAGTGACTTTAAGAATCTGTTGGACTCCTGACAAGGACCAATGCAGACATGTTCCTGTTTTTAGTTTTCTACATTAGCCTTATGATCTAGCTGTTTTTGCTACTTTTTTGCCATCTTATCTGTAAAAAAAATAAAAAAAATAATAATCGGTATGCCTTTTTATAATTGTCCATTGTTGTCATCACTCTTTGTTTATCAGGTCTCTCTTGTAAATGAGTCCTCGAGGCTCAATGGGATTAACCTGTATAAATAAAGGTTGAATGAAAGATCATCCAGTTAAATAAAAATAAAATAGATTTATATAGAGCTGGGGTTATTTATGTGTTGGCCTAACTTTGATACGTGCAACTCATGAAATAGTGTGAGATCCTGAAAGAGCTCAGGGTACATGTTCAGTATGACTTTCCGCTACTACCACACCAAACCAGTGATTACTTTCTGAGTCTTGTTAAAATATGTCAATAGTTCATAAGATATTTCACAAACACTACAGACAAGCATACACATACCCCCCCCCCACACACACACACACACAATCCCAATAACATTAATGCATTTTTCACCTTTGGCAGCATGCGATAAAAAGTGATGAAATATTTTTTATTGTGATAAATTTGCCCAAACTACTTATCAAAGTCAGATCTCTCAACCCTGACATTTTGATGGAAGTTTTTTTTTTCATGAAATTATATCTGACTCATAATAAATCTAGACTCAAACAGCCCATGACTCATACATTTACTGTTTTCTTTGTGGTCACGGACACATCCATCGACTGCAAACACAAATATAAAACAAATCCATTCGAAGATTTCTCATTTTCCCTAAATTTGTCCTGTTTTTCCAAGAATTGACCTGAGTGAAAAGTGCTGTAAGTGCATCACTTTGAGGCAGCCATCTCCCTCCAGGTGTCTTCTGTGAACCTTTACTGCATGAAACCTCAAATGAGGAAAGTATGAAAACACAACATTGACTCCCCACTATAAATTATTGTTCTCTTTGAATATGCACAGGAAGGCACGTTTGAGGATTTGATTGCCATATAACTTGTGGAAAATCAAGCTTTCAAAGATTTGAGATGCCTGTATGGCTTGTAACCACAGTAAAAGTTAAAAGTTAAATTTAAGATTTTTAACATAAAAACTGTTACAATATGGTTGGCTTGTAAGAAACTGGGAAGATCGTTTTGATAAAAAAAAACACAAACAAAAGACAATTCTCCTTCAATTCCAGCAGGATTGACTTTCTCCAGGTATTTTAGGTAGGCTTTGAAAACTCAAGAAAAATAATAAAAGGAGATAATTATCGTTTCCTTTTTGTTCTTTTGCACTTAGCTTCATAGCTAAACAGAAAAAATGCAGACAGCTTCTTGCCGAGTACTGTTCATGTCTTAGTAGATTTGCATTTACTAATCTGAGAAGTTTGTTTTTACAATTTGTTGTATTTTTTTCTAAACGGTAAAATATCACATAACTGCCAACCTGTACATGGAGTAGGTAGAAAAGACGTCCTTTTCAGGGACACCACCGAGTCATTGGTTCAGGTATGTCGATGACACCTGGGTTAAAATTAAATCTCAGGAAGTCCAATATTTCACTGATCACATCAGCTCTCTGGATAAATACATCAAGTTCACACGAGAAGATGTAAAAAACGACAGGTTGGTTTTATTGGATTGTGAGGTCTCAGTTTCTGATAGAGGACATTTGCAAACTGAAGTGTACCTCAAACCCACCCACACAGACTTGCAGTTTGACTCATCCTCTGGAGCACATCATCAGGACTCTGTACCACAGAGCAGACAGCGTCCCCACTCACTCAGGAGCCAGGCAGAAGGAGAAATCCTACACAAGACAGGCTCTGAAGCAGTGATGGTTTCTGATGTAGGCGCTGTACCTGTAGGTAGCTGCACAGGGCGGCATCTCATCAAGGGTGACACGAGCGCCTGACTCCGGCCTCCCCGTAACTCCTCAGGTTGATGAAGTTTTTTTAGATAAAAGATGAAATCGTTCAACAAAGAAGAATCCATCCAGCGGGCCAGACTCAACCTTGTTAGATTCACCTGGATTATTGAGCATCAGGACTTCACATAATGGGATACGTTCAAGCTAAATCTCCTGGTGGCTTTTATGAGATCTATTTTAGAAACATATTAAATTACAAACACTCAAAATACAAAACTAAAGGAAAAAAATGAAATAGGAGAGACATTTTGACATAAATTAGAACATTTTATCAAACTGTGCCTCCACATTGCCTAATGGGTTTTAGGTTTTTTTTGTAGTGTACTGGTCATTTGCATGTTTAAAACATCAAACATTGTTGTTTTATATATACAAAAAAATGGAACAACTGATTCTATTTGCTTTTTTACTGAGAGGAATTTTATTTTTCATTCATGAACTTTGTTTGAACCAGTGATAGTATTTTTCTTTATGCTCTTGTACGAACCTAAAAATTATCCTAACGATGCAAAATGTCAGTTTTAAGGTCTTGGTTAGACTTGGAGTTAAAGCTGTCAATTGCTTTAACCAGTAAATGCCACACTCTTTCACAAACACTTAAGAAAAAGATGAAAAATAATGTTTTCATCACTTCATTAGAAACTGCTTGATGCTGCTTTTAGAGAAGCTGATGAATCTCCTCAATTTCCATTTTTATGAATGACAAAATGGTTCCTTTTACTCAGGCTAAATGCTGTTATCTGGCAGATTTTGAATAATGTCAGAGCCATTAAGTTGAATGTCTGTTGTTCACATCACATCTGCTCTGTGACTCTTTAGCCCTTTCAATTTTAAAATTTATATACAAGTAACACATTTTATCTGCATAGGAAATAGTTGAAAATAAAAAAATCTGTACACACTTTGTGACTACTTTTTCTTTCTATTGTGTCCTGAAATAAATTTCACTTGGACAAAGCAAAATTAGCATTCCTTATTAAAAAAGGCCTCTTGTCGATTGCTGTGGATACCATTAAAAAACAAAAAAGATCTGTTAGGATGACTCAACTATAACCACTCTATACCTTAGTGGAAAATCTGTAAATTGTGTTCATTGTGTTCAGGGTCATTTTTGTGGCGGTCATTTTGAATTGGAATGACTTATCTATTAACTTGGAAGCTGTTGGGAGGTGATATTTATTAAACTTGGACAGTGTAAAACATTTTATTGTTAGCAGTTTTTATTTATTTATGTACATGTCATTGTATGAATATGTTGTTGATATATCCTAATGTCAAGCAAAGATAATGAAAAGGTTTCTTATTAAAACGTAGATTTTTAATTTTCTGCTAATTCTCTGTAGTACTTTGAATTGGATATTCCAGCTTATACATTTATTACTATCGGTACTCTTCCATATTGCAAACGTACTATTATTTTATTTACACACAAAAAAGTTTATAGGTTTATTAGTACAAATATTGTATTCTGTGTAAACTCCAGCAGACCAAAACCTAAATATAATCTCTTCATTTTTTATATTCACATTAAGATCATGAGCATTACAAAATAATACAAAATGCCCTAATTTCAGTGTTAACGTAGTGAATGACAGTATAACAAAAAATATTTTGGAAGTTTTATTCAAGCACCAATTTCTGTGAACTGAAGAGAACTGGAATGATGCTTGGTGAGCCCTCATAATGTGTTCATGCATTCAGGGTCAGAAATACAGTAGTACCTCGTTACTTCACGGTTCGTTTTTTGCGGACTCGTTCTATCACGGTTTTTCAAAATAAGATTGGACGTGACACACATTTGGCTGATTGATGGATGAGTCACACGATCAGCATGGGATTTTTACTTAAATTAGGTTATTTTTAACTATTTAGCACCTACTGCACATTTGTGCAGCCCAGAGCTGCAGAAAAAGCTTCATCCTGCAGCTGATCAGCTGATCTCCGTGCAGAGAAGTGGGCATGGCCAAGAGCGCTTACAGGTGGCAAAGAGCAGATGAGGCAGAGAGCTGAAATCATGACATTCTGTGCTCTTTTAGAGTGTTTAGAGTTTAGAAACATTGTTAAGAACTACTACTTACTGGTTGTACTACTATTCCTACTTCACAGTTTTTCACTTATAGCGGGGCTTCAGGGTATAGATCTCCCACGATAAACGAGGGACTACTATAGTCTTGTGTATATATAAAAAACGAAAATATACAATTATATATATATATATATATATATATATATATATATATACATACATATAATGTTGTACTTGTTTATATATTACCAGATGAGTAAAGCGTGATAAAGTGAATTGTGCGTATTCAGAGTTAACAGATGGATTAAATGAGTAATAGGGCTAAAAGTTAGTATACATATTTATCAAAAATATTAGTAAAAAGGTGACAGTAAATAGTATTACCACTAATATAATGTAGCTGTACGGGGATACTTAACAACATAACTGCACAGTTATTTGTCTTTGTCTTAAAACTCCCAGGGCTCCAGACACTGAAATACTGTCATCATCTGCTGGGAAGTTCAGTGTAAAAACCCCTGTTACCGGTGTGTGATGAGTTTAGGGCTTTTGGGCGGATATTTTGAGACTTAGAGACTGAGCTTAATGTTACTGAAACCTGAGTCAGTGAACTGAAGGTCTCATGAAACCCCAGTTTTGTTAGTGGCTGCTTGTTTCTTGCGTTGAGAGAATTTCCTCAGTATTGTCATGTTAAAAGACCCAGAGAACTCAGAGGGTTTGTGCTTCAGTTCTTGAAGCTTCATGTGGGAGAGCAGTTGGCATAGCAGACAGCTGAGTTTAGTTTCACCCTCTGTAGGCCGCGACGTATGCGGATGAGTTGGAGTTATTTGGCAAGCCACAGAATACTTAACTTTAGAGGAGGGTAAGCATCACAAAGGAAAGCCCAAGTTACAGAAATCACAGCTCACATGCAACCTTTGAATAAAAGTCAAGAAGGTCTTTACAATCTGCTTCACGGTCTAATATTGTTCAGGTGTTTGATTTGAAGTCGAGGGCGACACGCTGTCAAAAAGTTCATTAAAAGTTTGCAACAATGCCAGCTTTCCTTCAATGCAAGTACATGGGAGAATTACAGCTAAAGTGCAGAGTTGTTATGCAGGTTGGTGTAATTTGGTCAAATTATTTAGAATGGAGGATGACTGATGGGCAAGGGGGTGCATTCATGTGAGTGTTGTCAACATATTCATTTGATGAATCATATAACATCTTGAAAAAGAACGGTTTACAAGATGAAAGTGACTAGATATTTAAAAAGGTTAAAAAAAAAGATTACATTTGCAGATGAGTTTAGGTCTCTCTGCTTCAGATTTATTTTTTGTAGATAAAGTGTTTACTTCAATAAGCTGCCCACATCCTGCCTCCTTATTTGCAACTCCATTTTATGATAAAGAGTGACACATCGTGTGATATTTCTCATCAGTTAGCAATTTTTATGCTGTCAATCTTAACTGCAACAACATCTCAATTTTGCTTTAGTCAAGAAAAAGTCCAACTCTTTAAATTAATTAGACTTTAAATTAGGTGTTTGTTTAATTAAATGTATGAATAAATATAAATGGTACTGAAAGGAATTAAAGAGTTAAGATGATTTTTTTTTTTACCTTTCAACCAAAATTAAATAAAACTAATAGACCTTTCTGTAAATAAATGCAATCAGTTCAGAGGATCTTACTATCTACAAGTGCAGATGCACATAAAAAATGTTTGGTACATTTTAAAGGACAAAATCTATTTCCCAAAAAAAAAAAAAAAGTTTTAAACTTTTTATATAACTTTAAATAACATATTTTTAGGCCTTAGGTTTCTTTAGGTTGAATAATAGTAAATGTTATGATAAATTAATGATCTGCCATATGAGTCACTGATATATCATAAAGCAGTTGTTTGCTCTTGTATTTTCAGTTCTGGTGCCTTTCTGTGTTTAGATTTATCAAAGCAGAAGAGGTGTCAAAGGTTAAGGTCCCTGCACGGTCTGTGATAGACCATCTTGGCTATATTTCACATTTTATCAAATATAATCTGTGCATTCACACACTCATCTGCTCACATCAAGGATAAATATGAGTCTCAGCAAAGGAACATAGAAAACAACATTATTCACCACTGAATCCTATAGAATCTCCCAGCATGCTCTTGTAGATCTATTTCTCATATGAATCATATGTAAATCCACTTTTCATGCTGGAGCACAAATTACTTTGATTAAGCCCGAGCAGCATAAGCTGTCAGCCAACATATCTTAGAAAATGCATAAATGTCCATAATCTATTCAGTTTCACAGACGCTTATCTCAATGTTTGTGTGGTAGTAGCTGAGAATCATCCCCAACTCATAACCTGAGTGCTAAACATTGTGCAATGTCCAATAAAGTTCAGGCAGGTCCTCTGGATGGTTTCTTTTTGATGAAACATTTTGCCTTTCATCCAAAATACTTCATCAGTCCGAGGAGCTGCAACAAACTCAGTCTTAAAAGTGCCTTCACGTAGTGGGTCAACCAGTTTGCTGGTGCAAAGAGGGTTTCTGGAGCCCGCCCTCTCCCCCGCTGACTCTTCTGATGAAGTCTTTTGGATGAAAGATGAAGCGTTTCAACAAGAAGAAACCATCCAGAGGACCTGATTTAACAGTGTTGGATTTTTTTTACCTGGATTACTGAGCATAAACTTTGAAGATTGTGCAACATCCTTGCTTAAAACATTGTCATGAACTGATAAAGTTCACATTGGTTGCCTGTTAGCAAATAAGCTAATGGACAGAATTTAGTAGAAATGTCTTTATAACCCCACACCTTATTGTCATCAAGCTTCGTGAGGAAACATCCTTAAGATGAGTAGTGTTGAACACCAGTAAAACGTCTAGTGGTGTTGTTTTTAAATTTAATTTCTCTAAAACACTAATATTGCCGACCTGACGCTGTGTGTTAAAGTGCATTAAAGTTGAAATGTCTTTAAAACTCACAGCTGAATTGACACAAACTTGGTGAGAAATATACTTTAAATGTGTGGAATTAAATTAAGGAAATGTAGGTGAAATGTTGCTTTTTTGTACACTGGTGTACACGTTTTTGCGAGCACACACACACCTCAGTCAAAGTGTCCCCCCCCCCCCCCCCCCACACACACACACATTACAAATACTTCTGACACCAATGAACGTGTGGCATGGAGGCTGCACAACTGCAGAAAGAAAAGCTTTGCAGAGAGTGGTGAAGGCTGCACAGAAGTCTGTTGGAGTCAGCCTCCCCACCTTCACAGACATCTACACCTCTAGATGCAGGAAGAGGGCCACCTGCATCATGAAGGACCCCACTCACCCAGCACACACACTTTTTGCCACGGTTGAGGAGCATTAAGTGTAGAACCTCTAGACTGAGGAACAGCTTCTACCCTGAAGCTGTTAGACTCATAAATCTCTAACCAGAAAAATCACTGTAATGCCACTTTAATTTGAGATTTGTCACCATCAGTGCGACTGATTATCCATGCTGCTGTTTTCTTACGTTAAGCTGCTGTATTCACACTCATCATACTCATCTGCTCACAACAGACTCATGTTCAGGCTGCTGCTTAATATACCATATTATATTACATTATTGTTTAGTGTATATCCTGTGTCTTCTTTATACTTTATATTTTTGTTATTTTTGGGTGTAACTGGGACCTTGAGTACACAGTTTCGTTCCACTTCATGTACCACATGTGATGTGAATGACAATAATGAACCTTAAACACTGGCTACTGTTTGTCACTTTCGGGCTTTGGCTTCTAATAAGCCGGACACAGGAGTACAAAAGTACAGTTTTTATTTATTTGGCTGCAGGATGGAGGAGTCAGGATCAACAGTGTTATCAGGTCCTCACAGGTTGTAGGGAGAGAGTCACCTGTCAGCAATGACGTCACTGGCAGAGCACCTGCAGTACGTGGTTCGTGGGTGAAGTAAGTCCAAGAGCAGGGTCCAGATAACAAAGCAGGGGTCATACACGGGGAAACAAAGAGCAGAAACCAGAGCCAAGTCGTAATCCGTAATCATAGTCGTGAAGGGAAAGCAGAGTCGTTTACCGTGATCTGATCTGCAGCCAAAATCCAAAGAGGGACGGGCAAGGCGAGGTGGTACAGGCGTGAGGTCGAGACAAGGCAAGACAAAGAAGGCTGTGGTATGAAACTATGGATGGCCAGATATCAGGGACCATTGAAGGTTTAATAATTCGTCACTGGTTCTTCTTCTTATTTTTTTATGGCGGTTGGCAAGCAACGTTTAAATGTGCATTACCGCCATCTACTGGAATGGAGTGTGGATCGGAATGCTAAATAAATACTACACAGGTTTTTAACAAAAAATAAATAAATAATAATTATTATTATTATAACTAACTAAATAAAATAATAATAAAATAAGAAAGAAAAGGAAAAAAATGCTATATTCTCTCGATTATTTCCGTCTTCTTAAGGTAGTTTAACAAAAAAACGATATATTCAGAAGTGGGAAGTTTATCCAAAAGATCCTGTATATTCAACTGTAGTTTGTTGTCCTGTAGTCTACGTGCCAGTTCCTTTCTCTCAGCTGAATATTTGGGACAGAATAATAAAACATGATTCACTGTCTCTTCCTGGAAACAAAAGTCACATTTTCCTGTAGGATGTTTTCCCATTTTAAACAATGTACTGTTTAATCTTGTGTGGCCAAAACGTAATCTGGATATGACTGTTTCCTCCTTTCTATTTTGTCCTGTTCTCATTACACCAACTTTCCTTTGAATATTATAAAGCCACCTGCCAGTTCTTTCTTCTTCCCACTGTTTCTGCCATCTTTCCTTGACCTTTTGTTTAATAACTGATTTGATTTCTCCTTTAATGAATGATACCAATATATCAATGTAAGTATTTTCTGTTGCTTGTTTTGCATATTTATTTATCTGCCAACTCATTTCCTTGTATTCCTATATGTGATGGTATCCATATAAATGTAATTAATAAACCCATCGCTTGAATTCTATAAATTAATAATTTAATTTCTAAGAAAAGGTCAGGTCTGCTGTCTGAATGATTATTTTTCAATGAATATAATGAAGAACTTGAATCAGAACATATTACACTCCTTAATGGACGAACTTCCTCAATCCATCCCAGAGCTAAAATGATTCCCATCATCTCTCCTGTGTAGACCGAGACTCCATCAGTAATTCTTTTACCTGTTTTGAAACTGAATTCTGGAATTGTCACTGGTTGGTGTGGACATGGAGCTTATAAAGGCAGGTGATCCGGTGCAAGGAATGAATACTGATTACTGTGGAGAAAACAAGGGAAGTGTGGTATGTAGTGAAGGGAGCAGGCTTGAGCTGAAGGATGGGTGACAGGCAAAGCACAGCAGGGCAACAGAAACATTAGCATGAGGGGCAGAAACTATGGCAGGAGAACAAAGAGCATGAAGGCAGGATTATGGCAGGATGGGCAGAAACACGGCATGAGGAGCAGTGGCGTGAGCAGATGAGGGGTCAGCGGGGGCTGTTGACCATTACACTGTTGACAAAGTGAGCAAAAATATTTTGTAGTTTAAATGTTTTGAAATAGTCAGGTTTGTAAAACTTTTCCCCTATTTCTGACTTTGAAAGAGACATTCTCAGGCTTGTAGTGAGTTTGATTTGCAAAACATTACTTCCCAGCACCACACCTGCCTCTGACATACCCTGTTTGTAAAACCACAGTCAATTTAAAATACATTTTTCTTCTATTTTGAACAGCATTCCTCAAACGGAGCTGTTCAAGCGTTTCTCCAGTAAAAAATATACAAATACGTGTCCTGGATACGTTTGAAAATGTTTTAATAATTTTCCTACGGTGGCTTTGAGATGAGTATCAATGAGCTGCTAAACATTTTATCATTTAGCAGAGTTCAAGTGAATGCCATTTCTTTTAATAAATGATCTGTCAATTATCAGAAGACTCATATAGACCTTATATCTGATTTAAAAGTCCTTGAACGCAGCACCACAAGCAGATTGCAAGCATTTGATTCATGGATGGAGACATGAACACAAAAGCAACAAGACAAAAAGTTTCATTGGAATAATTATAATCAGAGCTAACTCTAGATTGACTTGTGCTTTTGATATCTTGTAATGATGACATTTCTCTTCATCACCATGACTCTGTGGGCAAATATTCTCTGTTTGCTCAGATTCCATAGATACAGCTACACCTTTTGTCTTATTTTTTTAATATTACTACTCATATATGCCTTATGAGCTTAGTCATGTTTTTTTTTGGTCCTAAGGATTAAGCTTTAAACATTTCCTTTATATAATTTAAACTCTTTGTGGCATCGATTCACACGTCATATCTTCTATTGGATTTTTTTTTAAAGATGTGTTACAGTAAAGTACTAAGTTTTCTAGTAGGCTTTTCTATGTATACTGTTTTTCTACCACATTGCTGTAGTCTGAAACCCTTTCAAACAGAGCACAGCACACTGCAGAAGGAAAATGACAAAACCATTACGCCTCATCACAAGCTGAGCACAGTTTTGCAAGTGCAGCATAAATGTGTCACAGTAGTAAAAAAAAAAAAAAAAACGAGTCAAGTGATATGCTCAAAGTAGCCCAGTATCTTCACCATTCCCTCTATTATCAGAAACACAGTCAAACCCAGAATCAAGGGAAAACACACAGGGAGACAGATTTGGTGCTGCCACATGAGCATTTCTTTGCACATTGATTTTCTGTTCTAAAATAAGCAAATAAATAATGCAGTCTGCCTGAATTATTGATGGACCTGAAACATGTTGTGTTGTACATTCAAACACAGAATTGTGATTTGCTGTATAATTACCATAATGTTTCGTTTTGACATTGCATGTGGTTAGGTTTTTTTTTTTTTTTTTGGGAAAGGCCAAGTTGATCAGCAAGTGAAAAAGTCTTTTTTTTGATCAGACAATCCAGTTCTCCTGTTTTAGATGAAACACTGTGGGCTGGCATCATGCGTCTTATGCATTGTTTTCTCTTATGAGTCTAAGGAAAGCAGCTAAGTCATTTGTTATTGTCCACAATAAATGCTTTGAAAATGCATTGATATATTAACCTGGCCAATACCCATGCCCATTTATTGGTTGTGTTAGCAAAATATCTCATGAACCCATAAATGGATTTTAATGAAGCGCTCTGAAAGTTGTCATTAGATGTATATTTACAGCTGAACAACTTATGGAGTCAAGGTGATTCAAGATGGCTGCTTCAGCTGAGGAGCATTAAAAAGAGCTATACCTTAAAGTAATAGAGATTAAAGTAAAGTTTGCTGTCCTAATGGCTGAGATTCACACTCAACAGATACTCCAAGTTTTCACAGAATCAACATTTTTTTTAAACTATCACTAACTATTGGACGCAACTCCGTTTGCTTCCAAAATATCTAATGAACGAATAAATGTATTTAAAATAAACTGAGTAATTATTGGTTGCATAATTACAACTGATTAACATTTTGAGTTAGTACAATTAAAAATGGCTGTTGCAGTTAATTGACCTTAGCAAACACAAAAATGGGTTTAATGAAGATAATTTTACAGATATTTTACAATTCAGGGCAGCACGGTGGCGCAACTGGTAGAGCTGCTGCCTCTCAGCGAACAGGTCCCTGGTTCAAACCCCGGTCCAGGGGCCTTTCTGGGTGGAGTTTGCATGTTCTCTCCGTGCATGCGTGGGTTTTCTCCGGGTACTCCGGTTTCCTCCCACAGACCAAAAACATGCATGTAAGGCTGATTGGTAACTCTAAATTGTCCCTAGGTGTGAGTGAGAGAGTGAATGGTTGTTTGTCTCGTTTGTCTCTATGTGTCCCTGTGATGGACTTGCGACCCGTCCAGGGTGTACCCCGCCCCTCGCACAGTGATTGCTGGACATGGGCACCAGCGACCCCCGTGACCCAAAATGGAATAAACGGGTAAAGAAAATGGATGGATGGATGTTAAAATTCAGTCTGGTAGCTGAGAGTAATTCACAAAACATTTGTATAAACTTTGGCATTACTCATCTATAGCTAAAATTTGACATGGCAGCTGTCACAACACATTGTCGCAGAGCTATCACATCTCATGTGTTATCATGTTTCATGAGATTCTTTACAATTATAAGATTTGACCAAACCTCAGCAGAAGGTGCTTTTATTTAAAAACTCTGCCATGAAAAGTGGTGGGTGATGAACATTCTTCCATTGAATGCTTGGCCGTAAATTCAAGATGTCCAACAGTTTTTAAAGTTATTGTACACTCATTTATAGACAGAACTAATATTATCTATTAAAAATTGAATATTAAATTAATTTGCATAGCATATCAAATCTCTAATACTATTTTACAGTCACATTTTTTGTAACATATTGACCTAATTTTATACATTTTTTTCTTTAAGTTTAATTACTCTCATTTTACACCTTACAGAATAACTCTCCTGTGTTCCAGCAATATTTGGGTGGCCATAATAAGCCTAGTCAGCATGTTATTAGGCTAAGCCATGTGGACTATCTCTCATTTTAGGTCTTCTTCATTGTACCCTCTTGACATATCCTCTTCGCTTTCATTAAACAGGAAATGCATTTTTGCTACAATATGATGGCATTTTTAATGTAGCCATAATGCCAAGGGATTAAAACTAATCCACTCAAGTAGTTTGCTGATAGGCGCAGGCATAAAAGTGGCCATACCACAGCAGCTGTTATTAAGCCTAAATAGTTTTTTCTTTATAATTATAGACAGGAGATGGAAAACAGTTTTAAAATTACAACTATTCATCTTGCTCCTATACCTGCTTTGTCCTGCACAGTCCCACAGGGGACAGGTGATTATCCAGACTGATAACACTCTGGACCATCACAAGGCTCTGGCAGAGAGCCAGAAAACTGCTCACACTCAAGACAGTTTAGAATAACTGCATAACATAAAGGCCTAGTTACTGTCCGCAGCAGAAAGGGGGAGTGATAATGTTTTTGCAGGTGTATTTTTGCTAAAATAGCTCATGAACCAGTGGACAAATTTGAATGTACTGTACATCTACAACTGAATAATCTTTCAAAATGACCTCCAAACCCCACAAAAATCATTTTAATTATTATAATTCATATTTAGATTTTAATTAATTATTATATTACAGTCACATTTACCTGTATTGTCCTAAAATGTGATGTTATTGTAGCTTGGATCCATTCACAGCACATACTGTATTTCAAGTGCTCCTCACTGTGCGTGTCTTCAATAGAAGGGTGACCTGGACCTGTCATTCTACGTTTGTTTCTCCTTCCTGTCCACTCAGACCCCCAGCTGGTCGAAGCAGATGGCTGCTTGTCCTGAGCCTGGTTCTGCTGGAGGTTTCTTCCTGTTAAAGAGAGTTATTCCTTTTCACTGTTGCCTTTGTGCTTGCTCAGGAGGGGAGACTGTAACAAAGTGAAGATTCAACACAATCTGATGGCTTCCTTAGATAAATAACTTTTACCATTTGGCATTCATAATGTACTTTGTATATGAATGTTTTTGTACAGTGCCCTGAGATGACTTCTGTTCTGACTTGGCACGATATAAATAAACTGAATTAAACTCTCTGAAGGCAGAACAGTGGCTCAGTTGATATGAACTCTTACCTCTCAGTGAGAAGGTCACTGCATCAAATCCTGGCTGGGGTCCTTTTTGGGTGGAGTTTACATGTTCTTTCCATGCATGTGTGGGCTTTCTCTGGGTACTCTTAGTTTCTTCCCACAAAATAAAAACAAGCACGTTAGGCTAATTGGTAACTAAATTATTCCCATGTGTGAATGAAAGTTTGGATTGTTTGTCTTGTTTGTCTCTTTGTGTCCCTGTGATGGACTTGCGACTCGTTCATGTTGTATCCCGTTTCTCGAACAGTGACTGCTGCATATGGCCATTACCCAAAAAGGAGGAAGCGGGTAAAGATAATGGATGGATGGAAGAATTGTGTGAAATTTCTGCATAAAACATTAATTCATTTCAAAAATACTTTATTAATCCCAAAGGGAAATTAATTGTTGCTGTAGCTCATTTTGGTTTCATAAAAGTTGTTCTAGATGCTGATGGTTTTGAACAGGAAGGATCTTTTGTGGCAGTTCGTCCCACAGTAGATTTGGAGAAACTGGCTGCAGATGCCAATCCATCCACCCAGACCCAGCAGACCTCTTGTCCTCTTGGGCAGCAGGACTGCCTGAATGCCAGGCAGAACTCCTCCCCGAGCAATGGCCATGTCTCCCAGCAACCTGCCGAGCCCCTCGTTACCGCAGACTTGACGCCAGGTGCCGGGGGGATGATTCCGGTTCTCCTGCTGTCACAAGCTGTGCTCCCCTCTACCTCCAAGATCTCAGTGTTCAGGCACTCGAGCACAACCTCCAGGTAGATGGTAATGGATCCACAGCACCTCCTTTTTTTCACCTCCACCATAACCCTCAGCACTGGCTCTCCTCAGGGATGTGTGTTGAGCCCCCTCCTGTTTACTCTGCTCACATATGATTGTGCAGCGACCCATCCAGGCTGTCACATTGTAAAGTTTGCAGATGATACAGTGGTGGTGGGATGCATCACAAACAATGATGAGTCCAGCTACAGGCAAGAGGTGGAACACCTGGAGAGTTGGTGCAAAGAGAATAACCTTCACATCAATGTGAATAAGACAAAGGAGATGATTGTGGATTTCAGAAATAACAAATACACCTACACCCCCCTGAACATAAGAGGATCTGCAGTGGAAGTGGTCTCCAGCTACAAGTACTTGGGTGTACACATGAATGACAACCTCAGCTGGAGCAACAACACCACCAGCCTGATCAAGAAAGCTCATCAGAGACTGTACTTCGTCAGGTGGCTGAGACGAGCTGGTCTGGGAAGCTCAGTCCTCACCTCCTTCTACAGGTGTGCAGTGGAGAGCATCCTGTGCTCCAGCATCAACATGTGGCATGGAGGCTGCACAGCTGCAGAAAGAAAAGCTTTGTAGAGAGTGGTGAAGGCTGCACAGAAGACTGTAGGAGTCAGCCTCCCCACCATCACAGACACCTACACCTCCAAATGCAGGAAGAAAGCCACCTGCATCATGAAGGACCCCACTCACCCAGCACACACATTTTTTGCCCCACTCCCCTCAGAAAGGAGGTTGAGGAGCATAAAGTGTAGAACCACTAGACTGAGGAACAGCTTCTACCCTGAGACTGTTAGACTCAAGAATCTCTAACCAGAAGAATCACTGTGAAAAATCACATGTTGCTGCTGATCTGGTTCAATGTTGATGTGTTCATGCGTGCTCATCTGCTCACACAGACTCATGCTCATGTTCGTGTTGCTGTTCGACGTAATGTTTTTATGCTATTAGTGCTTAGTGTATTTTTATTTAATGTTTTTCTTAGTTCATATCTTAGATCTTACTACTGTTTTACTTTAACATTTTATTGTTGGATTGTAACTGGGACCCTGTGTATATAATTTCTCTCCACCACATGTATCACATGTGGTGTGAATGATAATAAAGAATCTCTGACTCTGACTCCTTTTCAGCTCATGGAACACAGCATCCTTTTTTACACATTACCTGCGGAAGTCAAACCTGTTTATCTGTTGGGTTCGTAAATAATTTATTGAACCGTTAGGCAGGTTTTGTAAACACTTTCAGATAATTTTTTTGGATGTACAATTTGTTATGTTTCTAGTTAATTTAATTTAAGCTAGTGTAGCTAATCAACATTAATGAACTCAAAACAATGTTTTTTAACTCCATTGGATTTATAGATACTGAGCTAAAATTTGATGCTGTGGACAGAGATGGGATTTATGACTCTTTGAAGTGGTCCAGATCTTTTGGATCAAATCATTTCAAAGAGCCATTATATTTTGAACTGTTAGTGATGTCACAATGCATGGCCTACAATACTGCCTGCAGCCAAACATAGTGAAAAACGCTGTGCGTAGTTACTTAAGGCATAAGGGCCGTACTACAAGACTAGTCAAGTGCGCAACCCATCTGCTGCTCCTGAGCTCATGTTCCACAACATACAACTGCTGAACTCCTTTTTGCCTGTTCTTCTTTGCCTCAATGAAAAACAAAACAAGTAGTGTCTGCATTTGAGGAGGAAACCCAAGGAAACTGCATGGAGGAAGAAAAAAGAAATGGTTGTCACTTGTGTGTGACTCGGTTCTCGTTCATTTTAACCCTCTGTGGTACCATGCTGACTCCAAGCAACAGAACCTATTTTGGCTTTTCAAAGTAACAATGAGACATACAGTTAATTGGTCAATGCTAATACAAGAGAGGGGACCTCAAATATGAACTGATAAAAATGTAAAAAAAAAAGTTGTCGCATGATAAAGTTTTCCTTATTCTTTTTCAGCTCATGTGAACATCTCATGCAGACCCACATGTTCTCTACAGAAAAGTGCCTTTTTCAACTATTTTCCATTTCATTTTCACTTAAAAAAATATGAACCATCTTCAGTGGTTAGTAAATAAGTATTTTCAAAGTATTTACATGACATGTTATCAAATAACTTAAAGGAAATTACTAAAAAGTGCATGTAGCCTTGAGGCAAAATTGTAACGCAAAGAAATATAAGACCATCCAGACATACAAAGCTGAAAAACAAGCAGGGTAAAACAAATTCTATAATAACATACTGTTTACATTTTTATCTAAGTAAAATAAATATAATTTTATATATATGCTTGTGCTATGAGAAAGATTTTTCAATGTGGGAAAATGCATTTCACATGCTGTATGTGCACACGTATGACACTTCAAAAAGGTTTGAATAACAGGTGGCGCTGACAGTTCATGAACAAGGATGAAACATCATTCAGTGATGAAGAAGATGAGGTCGTAGTCACAACTGGTAGAGAGTGAGTGAGAGAGGATGGAGATGAATATAGAGATGAGGATGAAGGTGATATTACCTCAATGTTAGAACACCAACAGGAAGCTGATCAGAGTGAGAATGAGGAACTTGTTGATGATGAAAATGGAGGTAAACTAGACTTGTTGGATGACTGGTAAAATCATTGCAGATTATGTAGTTTGTAACTTGTTTTGTCCTTACAATAGCTGTTTGTGTGTGTACTTGTATACATGCAACATGTACATGGTGGTCAGGATGAGGTGCATGGTGGGATAAAGAAATTAACATTGTTTTACATTAAATCAAAAGTGATTGCAATATTTTAATGCAATAATTTGTATGATATTCTGGATATATTTCGGTTTTATGATAGTAGATTGTTGTGTGAGACCAACAAATGAATATGGAGATGTGAGTGTTTATTAAATCTGCAATGTGCAATGCATAGGAAAAAACTGCTTAAATCTGGTATTTCAAATGTTTGGTAAATAAACAGATGTTTTCAGTAAATACATATTCTTATACTTGCACGACAATGTCACATTGATTAGTCTGTTGTGGTACAATGTTAACTCGAGGCAACAAACTTTTATTTAACATATAAAATAAAACATTTTAAAAATGTGTGGTGATACTGTTATATTGTCTTATTTTAGACAATAACACCAACAACAATATTTTATTTTCCTATTTGATACCACAATGTGTACCATAGAGGGTTAAGGAGCCGTTTAAAAGATTTGTATCGTTCATGAATGCCACATCTCTAGTAGAAGAAGCTGAACGTCATCTACATAACATACTGAGTGTGACATCTTACAATAGTGCATGGGATTTTGCACAATAGTTTTTCCTAGTTTTGATGAAAGTGGCTACAACATTGTCATTTCTCAACACATAACGAGTTTAGTTTAGTCTGGCATGAAAAGAGGTGGTGATATGCATCTCTTCAAGGAATGTGTTCCAGAATCTGTACCTACACCTTCAGTTTGGACAGTGTCTTGACCACCCCTTGACAGAACAGAATATGTCTGTGTCATGGGGGTTGTATGACTTTGGAGTTTTTATAAATAAATTGAAATGGACTTTTTTCATTATATAAATGCTCCTATCAGTTGTCTTTGAAAATGTATTTTCATTCCTACATGTACCACATCTCTTGATGGAAAAATCTACAATGTAACTCTATGAGGCGTGTCCTGATGCACGCTCAATAATCCAGGTAGATGAATCTGTCAAGGTTGAGTCAGGTCCTCTGGACAGATTCGTCTTCATTTTGCCTTTAACCCAAAAGACTTCTGCAGTCTGACTGAAAAAGTTTTTGAATTAACGAAACATTTCAACAAAGAGGAATCTGTCCAGAGGACCTGACAACCTTGCTAGATTATGAGGAGCATTTAGGAGAAAAACATAAAATCTTTAAGATGTGTAGTGCTGTGGTATTTTTTTAAACACTCATGCGATGGAGACTTTCTGATTATTTCAATTGTGCAAAAAATCATTTTTGGGCTTTATTTGTCTTGTGAACAAAAAAATAAATAAAAATCCAGAAACAGCTACAAATTTTCTGTCAAACTAAAGGTTTGTTCACATTTGCTTCTGGAGCTATGAGGAAAAGTTTTCCTCAGAGGCTGGAAACCTCTTAGAAAAGTATGTATGTAATTTATTAAGGTTTTTACAACTGAATTAAAAAAAAAAATCATTGTAAGTAGGTCAACTTGTGCCTGCTCAATTCATTTATACTTGTGGTATGTATTCAATAAAATGCCATATATAAACCTAATTAGTACTAACTTGTAAATGTTGTAGACAGCCATAACCTAATTGCTTTAGTTGCAATAAAGTATGACACCTGCCTGCAGCACATTCTTCTGATTCTTGACATGCTAAAACAGCAGGTCACAACTCAACAACTGGGTGATTTTTTTTTATATTTTAGATTAAATGAACAAAGCAGAGAAAAAGCTAAATAAGGTGATGTAAAATGTGCAGATGGTTCAATAAGTGGCTTAATCAGATATGCAAATTTCTGTCCTGATTCAGAACAGTACAGCTAACAACAGCTAACCCTGAGTGGACTAAACAGCATGAAAGTTCTCTCTAATTTGACTAAAATATATAGACTTGTTTATAGTTGGACAATGTGCTGCTGATCTTTTCAAATTTTAGTATTTCAAATAGGTAAATAACAGCAAGATCCAAACGTTTCTGCACCAAAGCTAAGAAGATACACTTTTTTATTGTATGATAAAGAAATAACTACATTAATCCCTTATTTTGGTGTAAGGTGGGTGCCATTTTACTGGCAAACTGTGGATAGAAGATCCTCTGAAGATTTGGCATGCACATTTGAAAAAAAAATAAAAATACTGTAACACAAAGCAAAACAAGACCTACATGGGTAAAAACACAATGGAATAAATTTTAGAGAAATGTATGGGAACTGAAACTGCAATAATCAAAAGTAAATGTATCAAAATGCTACTAAAATCCTACAATACATAATTGTTTTATATCTGTATTTTTGTTTCTATCATTTGCATTTCCCATTTTTTAAACCTCTTTTGCCTCGTTTCCTCTTGTGTTTTTAATGTAATTTAAAAAAATGGAATTTCTCATTTTCTAAGTAGATCCATCCATTTTTTTTGCCCCCTAAGGTTCAAGAAAGTAGCCTCCATCCTAACAAGATTCTTGAGCTTCTCTTAGAACATTCCAAGTAATTCCTTAGGGAGAAGGGTTTACAGTCACTCCAGCAAATTCTGGGACTACCCTGGGATCTTGTTCTCAGCAGGAAACATTTGATCAGATGCCCAAACTATCTCAGCTGCTGGACTTTGACATGGATGAGCAGCAGCTCTACTTCAAGGCCTTCTTGGATGACTAGTCTTTTATATAACCTTCTTCTCCAAGGCGCTGCCTCAGCTCTCTTCAGCAAAAGCTCATTTCTCCAGATTGAACCTGGGATTGCAGTCTTTTGGTCATGATCTATACCTTCTCATCATGGTATGGCTGAAACGTAACTGAACCAGTTAACTGAGAGCTTTGTTTATCCAATGAACTTCTTCCTCACCACCTACACAATTGTGCAGCACCCGTGTTAATGCTCACAACACCCTGAATCATCTGTCCATTTCTTGCTCTATCCTTCCCTCACTCATGAAGAAGATTCTGATGCTCCTCCATTTGAGGCAGGAATTCTCTCCAATATTCAGGGGAAAATTTCATTCTACCTGTTTTTAGCTGAGGGCTATGATGAGACAAACATGAGAAAAAATAACAACAAAAATGAGAAAAAATAAATCTCAAAATACAAAAACAAAGTTGTAGATCCATTTAAAACAGTTTGCTTTACAGTAACAATAGTAAATGTTGATATTGTTCTCCATATCTGCTCTCAGGAGCAGAGGGGAAATTTAAAATACCCTCCGTCCATTCGTCCATCTGTCTGTCTATGTTATGAGCATGATAAATTGAAAAATAAGTGAGGTACCATCTTTCATTGTAGTGTGTGGCTGCATCTAGGAATAAGAAAGGTTCATTTCAAAATTTGGCTTGCCAGATCAAAATCCAAGATGGCTGCCACCCAATGGTGGACACGATTCTGCTAATCCGCTAACAGCTAATAGTAGAAATACATTTTTGTTTAGCAGATTAACATTTTTACTAACTTTGGAAACAATTAGTAGAATAATTAGCTTTTGCTAAATTGAGTTCTGGTAACTTTGTCTACTAATGCTTTTTGAAGACCTCTCTCCACCCCCAAAATGTGTACAAGAGAATAGGAACTCATGTGAAACAATGCTATGCTAAACAGAGCTAAGCTAAGCATAGCAAGGCAAGGCAAAGCTAAGCTAAGTGTCACCTGCTGATGTCACCCTTATGTAAGGGTGCTAACACACCATCACAGTGCTTTCCCCTTTATACTGTACATGCCGGACAACATGTGACATAAGCCCCCAGTATACTAATAATAAATTGTGCATACTGTCCACAGAGGGTTGAGACTTCATACGCGAGTGTCCACCCTGAGCGGCTGCAGAGCAGCTCTGCAGACAAGGGGCGTTTACCTTTGGGAAAAATTTAGGTTGCTGATTGGTCATTTGCTGACACGCCTACAGGATTGATTGACAGGTCAAAAACAAACAAACAAAAAAAGAAAGCTGGCAGCTCCAGTTGCAGCAGTGTTCTGTGTTTATATGTTGTCAATAAAAAATTTGAAAAAAAAAAAAACAGGGAGCGCTGGCCCTGCAGCCCACATATCAGACCAGCCCACCAGGAAATCTCCAGACCCTCCCGCAGCCACGATGGACCTGATTTTAAGTATTTTGTGACAAATTCCTTCATTTCTCACCATTTCAGTCACGGTGTCAATGGAGGAGGAGGAAGAGATCGCTTGCCTTTTGGCAAAAAAAGAAAAGGCCAGATCAGGGATGAAGAAGTGGAATTTAATACATTGGTGTCGCATACAAAACAGTCCGTCGCCGGGCAGTTTATTGTGCGACACGGAGTACGTGGTTGTAAAAATTGAGCTTTGTGCAGTCGTCCGCTTCAACTCTAATCCAGTACGCGCGGACCACCACGGACTGGCGTACGTGGGAGTATACTGGGGACTTTATGGTGTCAGTCTACAGCCAATGATAGACTCAACAAAAATGCCAAACTAAATCTGAACAGTACAGGGAGTTCTGTCTCAACTGATGACATTCGTTGTGACTTTCTGCTCATAGGATTAAACAACAAACTGATTTTTTACTGAGATAATATTGATGATGACTTTGTGGTTCATTTAAAAAATAGTTAACGACAAAGTGGATCACTAAAGTGAATTAACTGTTCATATAAAACACGAGCGAGACGCCTGAAAATTATTTATCGCATCACTTCGCTTCAGTACACCCAAGTTCTGCTCCACCTCTTTGATTCTGCTGGACTGTATTAATTTCTGAAAGCTCACCTCTGAACAGGACATTGAGCATCCATATCCTGTTCAGAGATGAGCTTTCAGAAATTAATTATGACTGATGAACTGCATTCTGGGCAGCACGGTGGCGCAACTGGTAGAGCTGCTGCTTCTCAGCGAGCAGGTCCTTGGTTCAAACCCCGGTCCAGGGGCCTTTCTGGGTGGAGTTTGCATGTTCTCTCCGTGCATGCGTGGGTTTTCTCCGGGTGCTCCGGTTTCCTCCCACAGACCAAAAACATGCATGTTAGGCTGATTGGTAACTCTAAATTGTCCCTAGGTGTGAGTGAGAGAGTGAATGGTTGTTTGTCTCGTTTGTCTCTATGTGTCCCTGTGATGGACTTGCGACACATCCAGGGTGTACCCCGCCACTCACACAGTGATTGCTGGACATGGGCACCGGCGACCCCCTTGACCCAAAATGGAATAAGTGGGTAAAGATAATGGATGGATGGATGGATGAACTGTGTTCTGCCCAAAGTGAAGGAGTTTAAGTATCTCAGGGTCTTGTTCACGAATGAGGGAAAAATGAAGTGAGAGATCGATAGGCAGATAGGTGTGGCATCTGCAGTGAAACGGGAGCTGTATTGGTCTGTCATGGTGAAGAGTGAGCTGAGTCAAAAGGTGAAGCTCTCGATTTATCGGTCAATCTACATTCCTACCCTCATCTATGGTCATGAGCTTTGGGTTGTGACTGAAAGAACGAGATCACGGATAAAAGCGGCCAAAATGAGTTTTCTCTGCAGGGTGTCTGGGTTCTCCCTTAGAGATAGGGGTGAGAAGCTCAGTCATCTGGGAAGGACTCAGAGTAGGGCCGCTGCTTCTCCACATAGAGAGGAGCCAGTTGAGGTGGCTTGGGCATCTGGTTAGGATGCCTCCTGGATGCCTCCCTAGTTAGGTGTTCCAGACACGTCCCACCAGGAGGAAACCCAGAGGAAGACTCAGGACATAGTGGAGGGACTATATTTCTTGGCGGGCCTGGGAACAGGAGAAACAAAAACAGGTCCAACCCTATTTCCATCATGGGAGAAGAAGTGGAGGTGGTGGAGAATTATAAATATCCTGGGGTTCACCTGGACAACAGACTGGACTGGAAATGCAATAGTGAAGCCGTCTACAAGAAGGGACAGAGCAGACTGTACTTCTTGAGGAAGCTGAAGTCCTTCAACGTTTGCAGCAAGATGCTGCATATCTTCTATAAGTCTGTTGTAGAGAGCGCTATCTCTTCTGCCATCATCTGCTAGGGTAGCAGCACCAGAGCAAGTGACTTAAAAAAGATCAACAAGCTCATCAAGAAGGCTGGCTCAGTTCTGGGGTCTGCTCTAGAACCTTTGGAGATGATTGTACAAAGAAGGATTCTTCATAAAATGAAGAACATTATAGATAACCCTTAGCACCCTCTTCATCAGACTGTCATACAACAACAGTGACTTCAGTCAGAGGCTTCTTCAGATCCGCTGTAGAACAGACCACTACAAGAGATCCTTCCTGCCCACAGCCATCAGCATCTAGAACAACTTTTTAATGAAACCAGGATGATGAGTTAGAACAATATTTAATTTCCCTCTGGGATTATTAAAGTATTTTTGAATTGAATTGAATTGAACGCCTTGGGATTCCTCTGGAGGAGCTGGCCCAAGTGGCTGGAGAGAGGAAAGTCTGGGCCTCCCTACTTAGGCTGCTACCCCCACGACCCGACCCCAGATAAGTGGAAGAAAATGGATGTACAATGAACTGTGATTTATGAACCATTTTCAGTTGTGTTCACATACAATGTTTTCACATAACTGACAGTTGTTCAGTGTCAGCAACAGCAGTTTAGGTTAAAAGTTAGCTGTTATCAGTTAGCATTAGCTGCCACTAATTAAAAAAAAATCAGTTTAGTAGTTTAGCACTAGCAAAGCAAATTTCATAGTTGGCAGACTAGCGGCAAAGCTAACTTTTTGGTTAGCTGTGCCCACCGTTGCTGCCACCATGTATATATGTTGATCTTGTGAGTGGGTTTTCCATTGCTAACTGTGCTGCTGACTTTCATTTTGGTTTGTTACTGCATCTAGGCATCAATTGAAAATTGGGTTGCCACGTCAAAATAGAACATTGCCACCAAATAAAAATGTAAACTGCCCACCCCAATCATTTGACTATACTATGCTTTTTAGTTTTAATATAGCTATTTTGCTTACAAGTAGTTTTCTCAAGTTAATGGGGTGGTCAGACATTAAACTATGGTGTCAAAAACCATCACTGGTCACCCTTTGGCTCCACCATTGAATCAGATGGTGGATAAAATGGCTCCCTCCGTCACTTGATGCTGGTAAAGACAAGCAAAACACATCCCCCACCACCACACACACACAAAGCATGCCTTTATTTTTCTATACAATGCAACTACCCACTTGAATATCTTGCACGAAAAACAAACGTTAACTTTAATTGCCTGTTCAGTTCCAGTCCAAATAAAACAATCTTGAAAACTACAAACATTCACTATTTAAATTCCTCAGCGACTGGGAACATCAGCATAATGTTTGATTTATATTTAGTTTATAGTGCTAGATTGAGATTACTGGGATTGTCAACCAGTAATTGGGATTTTAAGATCATGCCTCACCCTGACAGAGAGTTTTTTAATTATTTGTATAATAAAACATTGTTAAATGTGCAAACAAATATGCTTATTTCATTCACTGGGCTTACTTTTTTTTGCAACTAAACAAAAAAAAAAGTTGAAACTGTAAAGGCGCAGAGTAGAACATTTTATCTTTCAAGATGGACTTATGCTAAAATAATTGACTTCTGGTCTAAATTTTCACATTTACAGTTCAGACAGGCATTTCACATCCATGTGTCAGAGATCTGATGGCAGAGGATCCTACACACAGACAGAACGTTTTTTTAAAAAGGTTTATTGAGTAAATAAACGGCTTCTGGTGTCTCAGGTCCAGGAACTGCATCTAAAATGATACAGAGGGGAAAGTTAGTGTTTGACAGAATAACGAGTAGTTATCTGAATACAGACGGTCTGATGAAACACTAACCTTTCTTGTTTTAACGGGACACTCCAGCAGAGACAGAGCTGCAGAGACCAAGGGAAATCCAGAGGCGTAGTCGAGGATGAGCAGGGTTCATACACGGGATCAGAAGAGGAGACAGTACTGATAGGTAGAGGCAAAGGCGAGATCCAAAAACAGGCATAGGTCGTCAACAAGGTCAGAAGGCTGAGGCACAAAAAGGGACAGGCAAAATACATGGTCGAGGGAAACAGGCGTGGATCAAGATTAAAGAGCTGTGAACAAGAAGAGGGCACTGGATAACTGTGGCTGGAAGCAAGCATCTGATCTGGCAATGAAGTGGAGAAAGCAGGAAGTATATATACACCCAGAAACAGGTGGAAACCATCAGCAGCAATCAGAGAGAGAGGTGTGGCATATAAAGAGGCTGGCAGAAGCAGCAGAAGAAAAACCCAGGAGAGCAGAGAAGAAAAAGTCAAACAGTGAACAGAGTGATGAGAAAAGGAAAAAACAGAGTGTAAACTGTGACACTATGTTCTTTGAAAATTTACACAAAACAAAAGCATATTTGTAAATGTATTTGTAAGCTTTAATATTGCTAAGAAGTATATTTTGTTTTAGTCTAATGAGGACATTTGAACAGCTTTCTCTGTCTTTTAAAAATGAGCTCTTGATAATGTTCTCGGTTCAAACTTTCTGATAAAACCCATGCTGAGGTGAAAATGCTTCATCAGCAAACATGCAGTTTCACGTCAAGTATTTCACAAACCCAGTCTTAGTCAATCAGAGCATTTGTAGAGCAGTATTCTCAAACAGGTCTGTTGATATAAGCATCAGTGTAGGCAGACAATCTGTCTATTGTCTTTTTTTGGAGAGAGGCAGAGGCTCACATAAATACAAGCACAACCCAGAAACTGATTGCAGTGCTACCTAATGAGAAGCAAATTGATTCATTGAGATAAACTGTTCATTAGCATTTGCTATTGTAAGAGCTGTTTATGTAAAGGAATTGAAAACTTAATGCAAAATAGGTTCTTTTCACAATTTGAGTTATTTCTCTGAATAATAATTTGTTAGTGTGTTAAAATAATATGATAAATAACAATATCTGAATGTTATATAAGCTTATTACCTGAAGCTTATTTTGATTGGCTGCTAAATTTGTAATATAAAAGCATGGAAGGCATTAGTAAAGCAGAAGTCTTGCACCCGAGAGTAACAGTCTTTTGACTGTCACTTTATTTTAGTTTTGAATATGCTTGTTTTGTATTCTTCTTAAGTTCAGTAAAATCACAAAACATTACTGCTAGATTTAAGACTCTTATTCTGTAGAAATGTGATAGAGGGGAGCAGCCAAAAGAAAAAGAAAACAATTGTAAAGAAATGTGTCGTGTTTGAAAGAGTTTTTTGAGTGTTAGACTAGTGAGGGCTCACCACACTCACAGTCACCATAGTTTGTAGTATATTTGAAAAGTTCAGTGCAATTTGTGTTTACTGAATTAATGATTTTATCTGTTTTTTTCTGCAGAGAGGCATCATCACTCTGCTGTAAGTTAACTCTGACAGTTTATCACTCCTCTCTTCTTCCCTTGCATGCTTCTTAAATTTTAAGATTTTGGAGCCCAAAACAACAAAATGACCTGAATTTTCTTTCCATAAAACAAGCAAAAAAAATCTCCCATATTTTTATATTATTGTAGGTTGCATAAGAGCCGGAGCTATGCACATCAAGTCCAACGTCTCTCAAAGGGAGTAGAAACAGGCCACACTGTCTTTTTAAACAGCAGGGTAGATGACACAGGGATCTTGAACAGAGCAATTGTCTGTAACATCACAACAGCACCACCCTCTCCCTCTCTGTGGCACAAACTCCACTTCTAAGGGTGTGTCAAACCGAGAAACCGACAGCTTGACAACATGACTTGCATCCCATACCCCAAATCTTTCCACAATCAACCACTAGGAAAAAAAAGATTAAATGAGAAGCAGAAATGAAAACGTGAAGTCAGCCTCAAAGATAAGGCTGTCTCTGTAGGTGCCCTGCTAGTTAAACATAGCCAAGCAGCCTCTCACATCCCCATTTAGACACAAGTTTGTCACTTGGGAGGAGGTCGTCACGGTGACAGTGATGAGAGGGCCCAGACGGAAGACATGCTGTCAGCGCTCGTTAAGGTCAGCTCATTAAAGAATGAAATAAATACACCAGTAATGGAAAGTGTGAGACGTTGAAGGGAGATGTCTTTCGTCTCCTCTTGCTCTGAGGAAGAATCCAGCTCGGGAGACGGATCGGTGCGATTGAGCTGTAAGCCTTCACGACACATCTGCGTTTTTCTGAAGCTAATGATTCTTTACTGAAAACGGATCACAGCTAAGGCACTTGTCATGTGTCACAGAGTCATGCAGCTGCTCCCCACAGCCTACCCCACCTTCCATGAACACCATCCCGTTCTGAGAGGCTCATCATTCGTAAGAAGCGGTGCTAGAAGATGGTTGTATTGAGATTTGGTAGAAGGGGCGGGTGTGATGAGGGTGGGAGGCAATGCGATGCTGATTGATCGTTGTCAGAAACATGGTCGACTGCAGACACAGAGACAGACAGATCTTTAAAAATCTGATGTAGACCCATCAGCTGTCAGTCACATAGAGATCACAAATTTCTGACTCTTTTTTTTTTTTTTTTTACTGAGAGTGCACATATAACATTATAGCCCCCAAAACTTTTTACTTTTTGAGGTGAGAAAAGTTTTCTAATGGCACTCCTTTCAACAAAGGCCAACAAAAGTCCTGACTGCTGCCAAAAATATCACGAAACAATAAAACGAGTGTTTACTTGTTTCACTCCACTGGCCTTAGAAACATCTGTTGGATTTGCCTCAGTGGCCACTGGCAAAATATCAAATAGAATGCCACTGAGAATGAAAGGTATAAAAAAGGAAAACTTTGTGTAGGAAAAAAAGGATAAAAACAAGGTTCTTCAAGAGGAGCAGGGCAATATTTATAATAACTAAAAAATGCACACTGTTTTCCAAGTAGGCTACAGCTTGTTTTTCTCACAATTCCAGGGCAGGATTGGGAGCAGACAGTATATATTCCTCTTCATACTATGCTCCCAATATTTTTCAGCTGAGGGGTTTAACTGAGTGCAGGTGAAGCATACTGTATGCAGTTCTATCAACGTGTTCATTTCAAGCTCACCATCCTATTCCTCCACTATCTTAAAATCTTGATGGAGATGGTAAACACCCAATCCAAAACTTCACACTTCTCCACTTTGCTATTTTGGAAACAAGCAGAGATTCTTACTTGTTCACTCGGTATAAAATATGTTTGTGGTGGTGCTGAACTCTGTGCAGCCTCGTTAAATTGGATGAGTTCGACAATCCGCTAAGTCACTGTCAGTAGAAGATGTACTGTATCTGTTTTGGATAAGAACGCCAGAACTTGCTCGTATTAGCAGTAATGAAACTTTGAATTCTTGGACAGCAGCAAGAGCTGACATCTGCTTGAACATTTGCCCTGACCCTCTTGAGGGTGCACTGTTTTGAATAAATATTAAAAAAATTGGACAAACTAAATCTTTCCCTTCAGGAAAGCCTCAATGAGGTCATTTTCTCCTATAGAGCTGAAAGTATTATAGTTCCATGTTTTGTTAAACATCACTAACCTCCCAACATTAACTGTTTTCTCCCAATGAGCTCTGGTCTGAAAGGTTGAACCAGTGTCACTTGCTGGTATCAGAGCTACTAAATTAAACTGGAATATTCAGTTAGATATTTTTCTTTTTCTGGACTTTACTACTATCAACAAGAAAAAAGTACCTTATCCAAAATATTTTTGTCTAGAGATGTTCTGATTGATCGGCCACCGATTATGATCGGCCAATTTCTGTTAAAAAGTATGTGATGGGTGTTTGTTGATTAATGTCTTTCAGTGCTGATCACAAAAAAATGATCACCTTTACAGCTTGCAGACATCCGGTGTGACTTTTAATGTCCACCTCTCACTTTCTTTCACACTGCCGAGGCACGCAGCAGCAAATCTTAAACAAACATGTCTGCTGTGTGGAACTTTTACATCGTCTGTGAGAGTGCATGTACAAGTCCTTCTCAAAAAATTAGCATATTGTGATAAAGGTCATTATTTTCCATAATGTAATGATAAAAATGAAACTTTCACATATTTCAGATTCATTGCACACCAACTGAAATATGTCAGGTCTTTAATTGTTTTAATACTGATGACTATGGCATACAGCTCATGAAAACCCAAAATGCCTGTCCCAAAAAATTAGCATATCATGAAAAGGTTCTCTAAACAAGCTATTAACCTAACCATCTGAATCAACGACGTAACTCTAAACACCTGCAAAAGATTCCTGAGGCTTTTAAAAACTCCCAGCCTTGTTCATTACTCAAAACCGCAATCATGGGTAAGACTGCCGACCTGACTGCTGTCCAGAAGGCCATCATTGACACCCTCAAGCAAGAGGGTAAGACACAGAAAGAAATTGCTGAACGAATAGGCTGTTCCCAGAGTGCTGTATCAAGACACCTCAGTGGGAAGTCTGTGGGAAGGAAAAGTGTGGCAGAAAACGCTGCACAACGAGAAGAGGTGACCGGACCCTGAGGAGGATTGTGGAGAAGGGCCGATTCCAGACCTTGGGGGACCTGCAGAAGCAGTGGACTGAGTCTGGAGTAGAAACATCCAGAGCCACCGTGCACAGGCGTGTGCAGGAAATGGGCTACAGTTGCCACATTCCCCAGGTCAAGCCACTTTTGAACCAGAAACAGCGGCAGAAGCATCTCGCCTGGGTCGGCTGCTGAGTGGTCCAAAGTTATGTTCTCTGATTACAGTAAATTTTGCATTTCCTTTGGAAATCAAGGTCCCAGAGTCTGGAGGAAGAGAGGAGACACAGAATTCACATTGCTTGAGGTCCAGTGTCAAGTTTCCACAGTCACTGGGGTGCCATGTCATCTGCTGGTGTTGGTCCACTGTGTTTTATCAAGCGCAGGGTCAATGCAGCTAGCTATCAGGAGATTTTGGAGCACTTCATGCTTCCATCTGCTGAAAAGCTTTATGGAGATGAAGATTTCATTTTTCAGCACGACCTGGCACCTGCTCACAGTGCCAAAACCACTGGTAAATGGTTTACTGACCATGGTATTACTGAGCTCAATTGGCCTGCCAACTCTCCTGACCTGAACCCCATAGAGAACCTGTGGGATATTGTGAAGAGAAAGTTGAGAGACGCAAGACCCAACACTCTGGATGAGCTTAAGGCCGCTATCGAAGCATCCTGGGCCTCCATAACACCTCAGCAGTGCCACAGGCTGATTGCCTCCATGCCACGC
>NC_056508.1:20130637-20145087 GCF_014905685.2 Nematolebias whitei | reverse complement strand
ACAGACAGACAGACAGACAGACAGACAGACAGACAGACAGACAGACATACATACATACATACATACATACATACAGACATACATACATACATACAGACAGACAGACAGACAGACAGACATACATATATACATACATACAGACAGACAGACAGACAGACAGACAGACAGACAGACAGACAGACAGACAGACAGACAGACAGACATACATACATACATACATACATACATACATACATACAGACAGACAGACAGACAGACAGACAGACAGACAGACAGACAGACAGACATACATACATACATACCTGTTTTTCCTTTCTAGGACCCAGTGGAGATGGTGTCTATCTGGGGTGCACCCTGGTCAGTTCTTCAGTTCATCACAGGACCACATAAAGAAAAGACAAGCAACCATTCACAGTCCCACCCACACCTAGGGACAATTAAGTTACCAATTTATGTAACTTGCATGCTAGTGGTCTGTGGGAATAAATCAGAGTAAATCTTCTTTTACATGGGGAACACCTGCAAACTCCACACAGACCGGAAGGACTTTCTGTCTGTGAGACAACAACTGTAATGACTACACTGCTGCGATAACTGTGCAGAAACAAATAGCCTACAAATGTTAATAAACTGAAGCAACTTTATAACAAAAACTGGAGCAACATTCGTGCATATTGATAAGAATAATTGCTGCTAAAGATGGTTCTAAAGCAATTGAACAATATGGTGCACTTAGTTTGTTCTTTTCCATTTTGGCTTAATTTTCACTTAATTATAATAAATAACTTGTGTAATAATGACATGGTGCAATCTGTTACATATTACATTAGAATTACTTTAATTAATATTTTTTAATTGTTTTTGGTAAAGACAAGATTCCTTAAATTGTGCCCTGATGTGTAAAACCCTGGAATTACCAGAGGGTGGACAGTTTTTTCCATTAAGATTCACTTAAGATACTCTCAAACTTACTTAGTGTGTTGTATTAAAAAAGAACAATAGAAAGTTTTTCAGAAAAAAAAAATCACTATTAAATGTAGTCCATGAAAATGTTGTTTACAAAACATCTTCAGACAAAGTGATTCAAATTAATCTTGTTGTTTTTAATTACACAGTGTACCCAAGTTTTTCTTCTCACTCTGTTCCCACAAATAGGTTTTCTTCACAAGCAAGTCAATTCTGAGTCATTAAAATGTGTGAAACTGAATAGTTTCATCTAATTTGTGGGAGCAAAATGTTTAAAGAAAAAAGGACAAAATTTCGGGAAAGAAAATCTCTACTGATGCCATTTTTTTTTAATTGAGCTCATTTTACCTTAAGGTGACGTGCTGAAATGAAGAAATTATTTCTGTATTGAATTTGCTTTATTTTTAAAACGTATAATCAGATTTTCCTTCTCTTTGACCATTGTAATCCCTTCTCTCTTGTTTTCTACTTTTTTCATGCTTTTACCACACACAAAAATATCTATTCCTTGAGTGAATTGTCAATATAATCCTCATGTGACAGCCCTTTATAACATATCATTACTAAGTATGAAATATTACAGTACACCTCTCTCTACTCTGTTACAAATTATGACACCACTTTAGAATAAGGCTCCCCTTTTAGATGGCTAATAAAAAGTTTATAGATAGGTTATCAATTCTGCTATAAGCACTTTATACATCATTAATAACTGCTTATTATGCATTAATTAAGGGTGACAGAGACAAAATTGACCAGTTTCTTGCCAAATAGTGAGTCAAATCTATTCACCTGTTCATCTAGCATTGTTATATAAAACATTTCAGACTAAGTTACTGTATTTTCTGGCGTATAAGTCACAGTTTTTTTGCATAGATTTGCCAGTTCTGAGACTTATACAGGCAGCACGGTGGCACAACTGGTAGAGCTGCTGCCTCTCAGCGAGCAGGTCCCTGGTTCAAATCCTGGTCCGGGGGCCTTTCTGGGTGGAGTTTGCATGTTCTCTCCATGCATACGTGGGTTTTCTTAAGGTACTCCGGTTTCCTCCCACAGACCAAAAACATGCATGTTAGGCTGATTGTTAACTCTAAATTGTCCTTAGGTGAGAGTGAGAGAGTGAATGGTTGTCTCATTTGTCTCTATGTGTCCCTGTGATGGACTTGCGACCCATCTAGGATGTACCCCGCCCCTCGCACAGTGATTGCAGGACATGGGCACCGGCGACCCCCGTGACCCAAAAATGGAAGAAGTGGGTAAAGATAATGGATGAATGAGACTTATACACCAAAGTGACTTATATTAGTTTTTTTTCCATATTCATAATGCAATGAATTCACAATAATATTTAATACTGTATTTTATCATTGCAATATAAGTATCTACAACTAATATTATATGCTAAATAAATAGGTTTACAAATGCTTATTGTGCTCACAAGGTAGTAACTTAGTCTGAAATGTTTAATATAAAAACTCTAGATGAAATATATAGGTGGCAGATTTGGCTCAGTATTTGGCCAGAAACTGGTCAGCTTTGTTTCTCTGTCACCATTAATTAATGCATAATAAGCAGTTATTAATGGTTTATAAAGTGTTTATAATGGAATTAACAATATATCTATAAACTGAGTAATGGTATTTTATAAAGGACTGTCACATGAGGATTATGGCAATGCTCTCAAGGAATAGATATTTTGGTGTGTGGTAAAAGCATAAAAAATGTATAAAACAAGAGAAGGATTATGTTGGTCAAAGAGAAGGAAAACCTGATTATAAATTAAAAAAATTAAACAAATTCAACACAGAAATAATGTATAAACTATTTATTAGCCATCTATAAGGGAAGCCTTATTGTAAAGTGGTACCCAAATTATATTGTTCTATCATGCTGCAAGGATGCCTACATGTGTCCTTGGTGAACACCAGTCTGTGCACAAGTACATTCTTCGCCACTCTTCCTCTTCTAACCCAACCTGTCAGATCTGAACCAACCCAGAGCATTTAGCGCTGTTTTCCCCTGCTGAACCCTGGTCCACCTCACAGCTCCTCAGGGCCACGTCTCTCGGCCCAGCTGATCACAAGTGCTTCAGCTGCAGCTGACAGCCTCGGGGCTTATGAGATGGTGCTGCAGCTTCCAGACAACAGCATGAAAAGCTCCAGACTATGACAACACGACCCTATATGACCTCTGAGATATATTTACACACAGACACACGCAGGTCACAACCAGCACCACCACACACACTCAGACATGTGCGCACTACGATAAAAGGGACATTCAAGCAAACAGCGACTATTACCATTGACTACTCTGTAAACCTTGTTAAAATTAAACAGAAGAAGGAATATTAGCAGCAATGTTGTAACAAAATGGTATACTCCCTTTTCTGAATGTGTGTCAGAGCTGTTCACATGTTTCAACTTCCCGCAGGTACGTAATGATCACATCTTTTCTTTGTTTTTTTTTTTCTCAGAAAGATAAAGGAGATGTGATAAAACGGTGTTCACCGTCCACATTGTTAACACGAGCAAACACAGCACATTTAATGTCTCATCCTTGTTCAAAGACTCGGAAGCTAAGATATAGAAGCTGACAGGGAGCTGCTGTGCCTCTGCTGGCTTTGCTGTAAACTTTGAAATGAAAGAGAAAGGAGTTATTGGGCACTTTAAAGTTTAATCTGTGCTCCTGATCATTATGTGAAGCTCGATGCTTTCTGCCTGAGGAATCAGTGTTTTTCATTATAAGAAGGGTAATCTCTAGTAATCATAATAAGCCTGGCATTTTCTCTTTATCAGCGTAAAGAAGGCCATTCTTGTCCCAAGGGCTGTGTTATTATCATGTTGTTAGATGTGTGTAAGTGTGTGCTCATTTGTCTTCTCTGGGTGTTGTGATAGTCTAACTCAACACCAGCAGGTCCCCGAGGGGAAAATCAAGACCACGGACAGTCATATGAAGAGCAGACCGGGCGTAGAAGACACCTTTAAAACTGAAGAGAAGAAGGAATCCTGAGCTACTAATTACTGTCAGACACTGAAACAGCCAAGCCTGATGGGAAATGGAGTAAACGAGTTATTCAAAGAGCTCCACAGTGTCAGACAGTATACTTGGTTTCAAACTGACTGGGCCAAATAAAAGGTCCAGCCCATGTGACTGTGTATGGTTGAATAGTGATGCTGATCTCCGTTCTTATTACGCATTATATATATTTATAATACTTTAAATTTTTTTTTTTTTTTGGTTTTTGTTTTGTTTGTTGTTATTTATTTTTGGTATATGAGCATATGTATGTGTGTAAGTGTGGAAATCTGGAAACTGACCAACTGAACTGACCTTTGGGGATAAATAAAGTTGTCTGATCCGGATCACACAACTCGTAGTTAGTTTAGCTGTCAAACAACGACATGCTGTTCAAATCTACTTGTTGATTTTTACTCTTGTGGATTTGTAAATAAAAATGGCAAAAATGACACCCCAAAAGTATAATTCTTCCATTCGTTCTCTAATCTTGTTAAACCCTGTTCAGGGTCGTTGTGCTGGTGTTTGTCCCACCAGTTCACAAAGTCTGGACACTGTTGCTAATCTCCAGTCTAATGCAGAGCTGACACAGACACATAGACTCACTCACTCTTGGTCCTGAAGACCATTCAGAATTTTAAGTTCAACTAACTTGCATGCTTTTGGACAATAGGAGGAATCCAGAAAAAACTCCACACAGAAAGACCCAGCCAGGGTTCAAACCCAGAATATTTCTGCTGTGAAGCCACAGGACCGTTTTTAACTAGCTGAACCACCGTGCAGCCATTAATGCACTGATGTTTTTAAATTTTGATTGGTAAATTAAACTTTTGTGTATTTTAAAATTATGGACCATAATGCAAACAAATATATTTGTATACAGTAGTCTCTCATTTATCACGGGGGATCCATACCCTAAGCCCTGAGATGAGTGAAAAACTGTGAAGTAGGAATAGTAGTACAAGTAGCAAGTAGTAGTATATTGTAGTATGTGTATATAAATGTAACCCCGTGGTTTTTGTTCATGTCGGTTGTAATTATTAGAGAACTCATAAATAAGAACATGGAGTTTAATATATGTTCAGTTTGTGTTTATGGAATATGCAAAACTATTGTGTTTGGAGTTTAATATATGTTCAGTTATTGTTTGAAAAAAAAAACCCAATGTAACTGTAATATGTGGTTGCTTGGGATTTTATTTTGGTGGTCGGGGAAGGAGGGCTTCCGGTACGAGAGGGGAGGTGACGAGAGCGACAGGGAAGATGGAGGACATCACTGTTGCTGTGAACTGTCACTGCTGCCGTGGACTATTGCGGTGGGGGAACACCCCACTGAACTGCTGTTCTTGCCAGTGAGGGGGTAGACAAGGACTCCCATCGACCTGTGGAGGTTGAAGCTGCGTGGGTGACTAACCCCGTGGAGAACAATCCCGTTAGGTCGCTAGCTCTGTGGCTACCGCTAGCGGGCTTCGGCGAACGGTTGGTGGCTAGCCAGCCGGGAGAGACGCGTGGACCTCGGAGAACGGTTGGCGGATAGCCAGCTGTGTGTAACGCGAGGACCTCAGCGTGGATTCTTCAACCTTGGGGAGGACATTGGACAGAAGCAGACGGACTACGGCACGTACGACCTCCTGGAGAGGGACGTATTCAGGTGATGCGGGACATGGTTGTTGGGGACGTTAATGGGAAGAGCGGGAAGCGCGCGAGTGCACCAACATCAGGCCTGCGACGACCGAGACTAATTTTTAGCTGCCGGCTTTAAGTTTCCTTTCTGTTTAACGAGGTTAATCGTACCATTTCTATTTCATTACTGACTGAAGAAACTGTGCTATTGTTCATTAAACTGTTTATTTGTTTAAAACGTATGCTTATTCTACTGTGTTATACTTCATGGTATAAGGGGTATACATTTAGAATATTCAGGTAGAGATACCAACCAATTTAAAGAACTCGGGTTAGCCACCCCCATAACGCCAAGGACGCTAGGGGGCGCTACATATATATATATATATATATATATATTTATATATATATATATATATATATGTGTATGTATAAAGGCATTTTAAAAACTTCCCACACTCTGCAATATTCTAAATAATGTTTCTAAACTCTAAACGCTCTAAAAGCGCACAGAATGTCATGATTTCAGCTCTCTGCCTCTGCTGCTCTCTGCCACCTGCAAGCGCTCTTGGACACTTCTCCGCTCTGCACAGAGAACAGCTGATCAGCTGCAGCAGGTAGTTTATCCTGCAGTATGGGCTACACAAATATGCAGCAGGTGCTAAATAATGTAAAATATTTTATTTTAAATAAAAATCACATGCCAATCGTGAGGCTCATCCATCAGTCAGCCAATTGTGTATCATGTCCAATCTTATTTTGAAAAACCGCGATAGAGCGCGTCTGCGATAAACGAACCGCGACGTAGCGAGGGACTACTGTATTTGTATTAATTGAGTCTTTTATGATAGTTATCTGTTTTATTTTAAGGACAATCTAAAACGATCACTTAAATAAAAAAGGGCAAATATTTGTTTCTTCTGAGCGTGTTTATACATCTAATACCAAAATGTCTCATAAACCACTGGACATCTTTTTATTCAAACTTGTATAAAGTTAATGCTGGATGTATGACTCAGATCAGAGGGTCTCACTGGCACAAATTTGGCTGTAATTTTATAGACATTAACCTGGAAGTAAGTCTGGCAGTGCATATTTGAAGACCCCCACCTCCATACACACACATCTTGAAATATAATTGCGTTTCACATCCTACAGGATATACGGTCCATTTTCATGAATTTTAAAATTGTCTTTTCATGACATCATAATGGTCACCAGTATCTTCTCCATAATAGCCGGAGTGCTTGCACCCTCAATTTCTCCTCGGTGCTTTTACCCAGATGCAGCTTGGGGACACCACGGCACTCACACAAGCAGCTGCTAAAAGCTGCCCCCCATTGACTCTCACCTTTCAGTAACACAGATAAATACCAAGCTTTAGTTTTAGTAGGCAGTCTAGGCATGTCTGTCTGTGCCTATTTGTAAATGTAACAGCCCAAGCACCATGAAAGATGTTATTTTAAGAAGAAATTAAAGTTTAATATACATGTGACACCACACTAGCCTGAAATGGGGCCATGCTGACCTGCTTTTAGCTATTTTTAAATCCCAGATTTGTTCCTAAAAAGAAAATATCCAGTTTACAATGGTCATTATTTATCATTACCAAAGAAAGCCTGAAGCAATTTAGAACAAATAGGGGTTGTTTTGAAGGTTGCTTTTGTCTTTCTTTTTTTGTTTTGTACTCGGAGGAATCTGCATCTTTGTGCACAACTTTTAAAGCAAGACACCCTTCAGCTATGATAATCTCTGCAGGTTGATAATTAAAGGCAGCTGAGATCAGTTGTTCCATCAGAGCAGTGGAAACATCTCAGTTTTCTCATCAGAGAGGAGTTGTTAAAGGGCTGAATTGGGAATCGCTGTTTATTTGATTTTTTTACAAGATGTGTGCGTTTCTGGAGGTAGTGAGATGATTATTCCCTCTAAGGTTTATTTTTGAACACTCAATTAAAATGTTGCTCAGCCATCCAAATGATTATTTGTTTATTTGTCTTTTGTTGACTGCACACAATCCTGCACCCCCAAGTCACATTGGCCTCTTGTTAATTATTTTGTCAGCCCCTATATCTCTTTTAATTGCTGTGAGTTTGTTTATCTTGGGAATCAAATTGAGTTTGGGTGGAGGGGGGTCGATTTCTGGAGGCAAACTAACACCGTTCAGCCTGGAAGATACAGTAAATGACTCTATATCAAATTGTCTGACAGTAAAAATATCTTTAAATGTCACTCTGTACAATGTACAACACCTTGCATAGTGTTTTTCCATTAACCCCTTTCCTTGCAGAGTGTTTGAGAGAGGTGTTCCTTGGGGCAGTTCCTGCTCCTCCGCCATCTACGGTAGTTCAGATGTAGATCACCCCAACTGATCAAGGCTCCAGTTATTTAAGGCAGAGTTGAACCGTGAGTCTTTGTAGGGACGTTACATGTCGCATATTGACAGTCCTGCTCCTGCTTTAAGTATATTCTTTGTTAAACTTCCAGTTTTAACAAAGCTTTTTCCTGTTCTTTCTCTGCAAAACCCTTTGTGTGCTCTTTGAACCAAAGCATTCTTCTGCTGTTCCAAACCTGTACCTCATAAAATCCTGAGAAGTCAACTCAAGCCGCTTCTCATCCTCAGCTCTATTTAAGGGCTATAGAAGCGTTAGACATGCAGAAATGATTAAAAGTTGCTCAGCTGACGACCTTATCTGTCCTATATTACACTTAACAGTGTTAAAGTGCTGTGGGCTTTAAATGTCTTTTACAAGGATGGGTTAAATTTGCTGGGTACAGAATAATTCTGTTATCAGACAAGCTGGTGCGACTCATCTTAACTCAAAAACAGGTCATACTAACCTAAATATAAATCCAAGTGTACTAGTAGCTCAAAAGCACCTTTAAACAATCATCTTCATTATTATTTTTTATATAAAAGTGTAAAGCTCTGCTTTCAGTTTCATTGAGTCAAACTGTGTTTTTTTTTGTTTTTTTTTATAAATAAACTTGAGTCCTAGCTGCAAACAGCACTTTTTTTTTTTTTTTTAAATTAACAGTCATCAATTGAAAAACTGCAAAAATAAAACATAAAAAGGCAACATCCTGATGCATGCTCAATAATCCAGGTAGAAAAATCTAAAAAAGTTAAATCTGGTCCTCTGGACATTCAAAACGCTAAAAGAGCACATGTTTTTTTTTTGTTTTTTTTTAATGTCCAGAGGACCAGATTTAACTTTTTTAGATAAAAAGGCAACATTCCTCCTGGCACATCAATCAATGTACATGCCAAAATTATAGATGGACAAGTTGATCCAACTTCTAATTGCAAAAGCAATGTCTGCATGGGTATTATTTATACTACAGTATATTATATAAGCTTTAAATAGTGTTTCAGAGACCTGATTCACGCACAGTTCTCTTGCAGTTATGTATTATGTTTTATGATTGTGTGTGTGTGTGAATGAACTGAATAAACTATTTAGTTATTGCTCTATTTGTTGTGCCATTGCATGGCTCAGCATTGCTTCCAGCAGACAAACACAAATTGGCTTCCAGTCTAAAATCATGCATCAAATATGTGAAGTTAGTCTAAATAAACCAAGTGAATCATTTCAGCACAAGTAATCACGTAGAACAATAAAGTGGTAGAAAACAAGGGAAACAAGCTGATTTATGTACATTGAAGAACTATTTCCAGTAACAGATAGTGGTGGAACTCAGATACAGCTAACACCAGTGCAAAAACACCTTCACTCAGCTGGTTAGCTAACTGATAATGGCTAGCTAAAAAAAAAAAAACAGTTGCATGTAAAAAATGTTTAGCGCTAAATAAATTTGATTAACATACTTTTTCAACAGACAAGTTTATTCTCTTTCAGGGGCAGCATGTGGCTCGGGAGTTTTCCATATTTTATTTTTTGTTCACATCCTGCCCTTATATTTAGTTTGTTGCCAACTCAACGGTTTATACTGCTCTGACATGTCTAATGGTGTTTTCTGGTGTCATTTGAGTTGTTTTCTTTCCCATTTCTGGCCGGACATGATCATATTGATTTTTATTTTTCAGATCAGTCATTGCAAAAGAAACTAGCACATTCAGCCCTTTCTATAGACAGCAAAATTCTCCTTGATTACATTTCCATTAAAAAAAGTTAAATATACAGTATCAACTGTGTTTCATGTAAATGCATTTTTGCAAGTTGCCTATTCCCTCTTTTCAGTGCAGTAATGTATGAGAGCGAAAGAGGAGCTGTGAGAAGATATTTTAAAACTTTATAAAATAAATAAATAAATAATACAAACTGCTAAGAGTGGAATGGACTGCTGTGGCAACATCAATCATTTGTTCAAACATAAGCCATAAAAAAAGAGCAAACCAAAGTGAGAAAATGTAAAGAGAAGGAAAAAAATATTAAGATAGACATAATCTACTTCTACAAAAAACAAAACAAAACAGTATGTAAGCTGCTCATAGAAACAACAAATGTTTATTGATATTTGTTAAAGTGGTCATTTTATAATTTAGTCAGATTGAACATATATTACAGATATCCATAAATTCAGTTCAACCAACCTAATACCTATCCAGTATAATATGATAAATACAAAAAATTACAGTAGTCCCTCGCTACTTCACGGTTCATTTATCGCAGACTCGCTCTATCGCATTTTTTCAAAATAAGATAGAACAACACACAATTGGCTGATTGATGGATGAGCTGCACAGTCGGCATGGAATTTCTTATTTGAAATGAATTATTTTAAATTATTTACGTGATGCACATTTGTGCAGTCCAGAGCTCTAGAAAAAAAAACTTCCTCCTGCAGCTTTGTGCAGCCCTTACTGCTGCAGCTGATCAGCTGTTCACCGTGCTTTTTTTTTTTCATTTAACATTTATTTATACAGGTTAATCCCACTGAGCCTCTGGGATTCATTTACAAGAGACACCTGATTTGACCAAAGAATGAGCACAACAGTGGACAACAACAACAATAGAAAATCATGAAGGATGCGTACAATTTTTTTTTTTAACAAGTGAAAATAAAATGGCAATCTAAAGAAAAAGTAGCAAAAAAAACCCCAGCTAGATTGTGAGGCGGTGTAGAAAACTAAAAACAGGAACATGTCTGCATTGGTTCTAGCCAGGAACTTAGCAGATGTTTAAAGTCACTTAGAGAGGTCAAGGTTGAGAGCTTCAGATCTTTTTGCAAGATATTCCAGGAAACAGGAGCGGAGTAGGAGAAGGCCCTTTTGCCAAGTTCAGTCCTCACTGAGGGAACACTGCAGGTAATAATGTCCTGAGAGCGCACGCTGTAGCTGCACTCACGCAGAGACATGTAGGAGGAGATGTATGAAGGCAGCAGACCAAGAAGTGATTTAAAGATGAAAATGTACCAGTGAGAGAGTCTGCGTGAAGTTAATGATGTCCAGTTAACCAGTGAATACAGGGTGCAGTGGTGGGTACGATGATCACAGCCAGTTATGAATCTTAGTGCACCGTGATAGACAGCATCAGCATCTGCAGGGTAGGAGCGTACATGTAAATAATATCACTGTAGTCAATGGAGGGAAGGAAAGTTGCAGATACAAGGCGTTTCCTAGCAAATACAAATATGCATGTGCATGATCAGCATGATCAATGTGCATGTGCATGATCAGCTGTTCGGTGTGAAAAGTGGAGAAGTGGGTGTGGCCAAGAGCACATGCAGGTGGCAACGAGCAGAAGAGGCAGGGAGCTATTTATTTTTTTCTCAAAATTACTGTCATTTTTGAAGCTTGTTGCAATGTGTGGCAGCATCAAGGTAAACCCTCCCACCGCTATCACCCCCCACTCCTTCTGAACAAACAACCTTCCACCTCTTTTCTGATTAAGGCCATGAAACCATCTGACTGAGCAAGTACTTCATGAAGCACCAAACAATCTACAGGAAAAAGAAGAAAAAGATATCGAAGCTGAAGGACGTCTGGCAGCGATAGAGACACATCAGGAGCTGGAGTGAGTTCTGAGATTTGAGAGGTTTGTCATACATTAGTCCCTCGATTTTCACAGGGTTACGTTCCAGACACCACCACGATAGGTGAAAAACCGCAAAGTAAAAACTCAATATTTATTTTAATACTATATACATTCTAAGGTTTTATAAACCCTTCTCACACTCTTGCAATGTTCTTAACAATGTTCTAAACTCTTGATCGTACGTAACGTTAACAACATGTGTATATGTACTGTATTGACGTGTGTTACTGTATAGGTTTAATGAAAGATCAATGACAAAATGGCAGCGCCTGTATGAAGTTTTTCTTTTCCTTAAGTTTTTATCCTGTACCATCCCAATCATGTGAGTAATATTAAAGTTGACAATCCTGTGTTTTATACAATCTTACGTTGAAAAACCACGAAAGAGCGAGTCCGTGAAAGTCGAACCACAAAGTAGTAAGCGACTGCTGTATTTATCGTTTGGATTTTATAGTTAGGGTGTAGTGTGGAGTGGTTAGTGTTCAATTTAGTCAGTTTTATAGTGTTTGAGTCAAAACAGTGAGGTGAGGTAGACGATGGAGGCTCAGACCCAGAAATAAACACAGCTATGAAACTTTTCAGACAGAAGAGGCAGAGATGAAAAAGAAAAGCAATCTGAGACAGAGTGAGGACTTTGACGAGGAAGTGGGAGATCACGTTTTTGCTTTAGAAGACGAGTGTACGGCGTGCCACCCAGTCTGCACAGAGGAGGGGGAAGAACAGCACACCCACCAGGTCCAGAACACACTGGCTGGGCCAACAGAATCAGGAATCACTTTTAAGTTCTGGAGTGCAGATATGACGTTGATGTCTGTTGCAAACACTAGCACACACCAGTCTGTGTTTTCCAGCTGGGAAGGTCCTTCCTGTGTTGATGCGTCTTTTCATGGAGTTGCTTCTTGTTTGTACAGAACAAGCCGTCTTTGTTGAGCAACGTTTTCATGATGATCAAATCGTGATTCTGTTTTCTTCTTCATAGCATGCAGATAAGTCATCATAGATATCTTGTTGATTGTTGAACGCAGCCCAATTCAACCATTCAACAACCCAAATTGTTACAGTTTCTGCTTTGTCTTTGTCAAGTTTAAATTTAAGTAAACATGAAAGTGTAAAGCTTTCAGAAGAATTTTCTCTTTTCATTTTTCTAATCTGACAGGTTTAGACAACTGAAACATGGGACTCAGTTTTTTACAACTGAATTAATTAGAAAGGTTTAATGTAAATATTAGCTTTATTTAAAATGATGCAAGTTTATAAAAAAAATACTTTCACGTGTGCATGAAAGTGAACTAGAACATTTTTATTCATTTCGCTTTCTAAAAACATGACACACGAGCAGATCAGCACGTTCTGAACAGAACATGTACATGTCCTCAACACTATAATTATCTTTTATTACTAAATATTTTTCATTTAGAAACAGTATTCTATGAAGAGGGATTTTTCACTAACATAATAGCTTTGCAAGAATACAAAGACCTTGGTGAACACATAAATGTTTTAATGATACAAGAACTTTGTTGAAGTGTAACATTTATTATCTCAGTACTTTTTACTTGGATCAAGGCCGGATTAACCATATGGGCAACTGCCCAGGGGCCCATGATCTCTAAGGGGCCCAGGGCAGTGAGGGCGCAAGCAAAATATCTGGTTATCTCCTGTTTTACTTGGAGCCCTGCGCTCTGCAGAAACTGCTGCGCTTCCACTGCATGTGTGCAGCCTCGCCTCCTCCCAGCGCAGCTGCTGCAGCTCTCGGGTTTTATTTTTTCAATGGGATCCTCGACGACGCCACCTGTCAATCAACTCAGAAGGCGTGTCAGTGACTGACCAATCGACAACCTCAATTTGTCCCGAAGGTAAACGCCCCTTACCTGCTGACAAGCTCATCAGTTGTTGTTTTTTTCTTGAGAAACATTGTTTTAATTAAAACAATAAGTTTGTATCTGTTGTGAGATGATTCTAGCAGTTTTGCAGATTTTTAATCTACTTAATGAAGAATAGTATGACTTAAAATTGTTCATCAAACAGGAAGAAGGACTTATTATCACTCTTCTTACTACAGTGAATGTGCTACTTTGCTGTAAGTACAACTATATTTATGGCATCAGAGAAAGCTGAGCTTGAGTTATCCACATAAAGTAAAATGGCATCAGCATGAAAAGAAGGAATGTTAAGTTTGAGATTAATCCAGTTTCTGATGTTTGACCAAACACTTTGTATTGACATTCAAATAAAAATTGCTTGAGGGATTCATCTTCTGATTTACAAACGACACAAATCAACATCAAATTCAAATCTTCTTTGCAAAAACATGGCTACAGGATATATCTTATTTATTATTTTAAAATGATTCTCATTCACTTTAAGAGATTTAGACCATTTGAAAAATTTAGAATGAGCAGAAGTCATTCTGATTTTATGATTTATATTGGGAGATTTCTTGAAGGAATCTTTGTTATAATCAGTAAATCCTTTGTTGCAAACATTCATTGATAATCTTGTTTCATTTGAAGTCAACTAAGTTACAGTCATTTAATTTTAATGTGGGCATCAAATCGTCACCTTTGAATATATAATATTTTTAATTCATTGAATCAGCTGTTGGTCAGGTTACTTCTTGTTGTGCCATTGGCTCTAAAATACTGAATCAAGTGTTTACTTCCATCCATCCGGGGGGGTAGCAGCCTAAGTGGGGAGGCCCAGACTTCCCTCTCCTCAGCCACTTGGACCAGTTCCTCCAGGGGAATCCCAAGGTGTTCCAAGTGTGTAGGTAAAACTAGATGTTAAACAACCATTAAAATACACCAGAATGCAGGAAATGGCATCTACTTTATTCAAAATTTTCTGGGGG
>NC_056508.1:20120712-20130237 GCF_014905685.2 Nematolebias whitei | reverse complement strand
CCCCCCCCCCCCCCCCACACACACACACATTATAAATGCTTCTGACACCAGTGGCCAACAGGTTAATAAAACAAGTACATATATGATGTCATGTGATGTTCAAAGTGTGTTCAACTTAATTCAGTCTTGATGATTTGTGTCAATGAGCATTTGGAGTTTTATACATAAAAATACACTTGATAGTCAGAAATTTAAGTATATTTACTGAATATTATGATAATTTATTCTGTATTTTGCCAGATTATGGTGATTCTGGGGTTGTGATGATGGGGCCCTTGAAGATTGTTGCCCAGGGTACAGCAAAGTGTTAATCTGGACCTGACTTGGATGTGTGAAGTAACCTAACAAACCAGAAGTGCTCATAGATCCACAGAAGGCCTTGACACTATGAGTACATTATAATTTGTCAGACTAACTGTCAATGTTGCATGAATGAACCCAGAATTGATTGAGACTAGAAAAACTGTGTTTCAGAACCTCGGGCAAAATGTCACGTGGTTAATATCAGGGTTGATGAGCCATGAACTGATTTGTTTCATGTTCATTTAGTTTTGTTTAATGGGCACTACTGTTTACACAACTCGGTGTCAAATGATTTTCCAGGCCTTGAAAGAGCCCTGAGATAAATTCCTTGTTTGACTCGTGGGTTACAACTTTTGACCATCTATGGTGCTGCAACCTGATGATCAATGTGGATCCATCTGAACGTGACGTTTAAGATCTTAGGGGTATGTGAAAGGGTAATGAACAAAATTGAACTTGTTGTAGGTAGCTTACTGAATGCCATCTAGGAGAAATCTGGATTATTTTGGTTGGACTGATGAGCTAACACTAGTCTGAGCAGGATCATGACCAAAGAGGACTGTTGCAGACCTAATTCAGCTTCAATTTTACAAAACCATATTATTTCCCTTTTCCACCACTCCTCCTCAGCCTCAGCTCGAGCACTTTTCCACCAGTACTTTTTAGCTGATTCGCCCCCTTTTTTTGTCCCTGCTTCTCTGGTGGGACCGTTCGAGCTGAGTCGGCATCTAAACATGACGTCAGAACACTGTTGGTCACTGATTGGTCAGGGGGAGGAGTCACTGGATCTCTCTCAGAAACTTTTGACCGATCCGCCATTTGCATGGTCTCATAACTCGGAGCAGCGGCTGGATCTATTTTTAAGATTTTAAAAAAATATTGACAACACCATGTTTAATGCTGAAGTCCAGGCGTTTTTTGTGTTTGGTGACCGAAGACAAAATTCGAGTGAGAGGAGTCACCGCGGAGGATCATACGAGCTGCCGACCCGTTGAAGCACGCGAGGCCGGGGCCCGGACCTCGACCTTGCGTGCTCACAAAGGCCAGATTCCGAGCCCTGGCAGGTGAGAGGACTGGGACGGAAGGTGGAAACGTTTTTTAAAAAACATTTTATGTATAAAAAATATATATATTTTTTTCAATCAGTGAAGAATAAAAATAAGTAAACGGTGCCGGCTTTATCATGAAATCCTGTTTTCACTTTGACTTTATTAAATAATCTGTAAATTAAAGTGAACTCAGCTGAAAAATCATAAAAAGACAAAATGATTGGATCTTTCATGGAATATTTCCCCCAAACGTTTAAAGAAGAGTTACAGCCTTTAGTTCAAATTTATTTTAACCCACAGATGAACAAATCACAAAACAAGAATTACACTTTAAACCAAAGCTAAAATAAAATCTGTATACAAGAAACAAAACCACATATTTGAATTGAACAGTAAAAGTAGACACAATGAGTGCAAATACATCATATGAAGAAGAAAAATATAGATATATAGATGTTTTTGTAGAATCTGGTTCATCAGATTTAATTCAGTTTATTTATATAGCGTCAAGTCACAACAGAAGTCGTCTCAGGGAAATTACCATAAATATTCATATTTAAAAATAATAATTTAACATTATTGATCTGAGGAGCAGACTGCTTTGAGTTTAACTCATCGCAGAACTCTCACTCTTAATGGTGAACTAAAGTTCATTAAAAGTTCATTAGCAGGATTTTGGATTCTGGACACGCCTCCAGAACCGGTCCTGAAGTGAGTTGGAAATCCTACGTGTTTTTCATTCATTCAACTTTTATTTATACAGGTAAATCCCATTGAGCCTCGAGGACTCGTTTACAAGAGAGACCTGATTTCAACAAAGAATGTGAAGAGCTGATCTGAGCAGGGCTGAGTAGGAGTGGTGGAAAAGGGTCTTAGTGGTTCATGCAAATGTTTTTAAATAAATGCTTTGCCATAAGTGTACCATTATTCAGTGATTTACATAAGTATCAAGTGCAAAAGCTAGATATAGTCTTTCTTGTACAACTCGAGGCAGTTATTGCAAGTATAAAATAACATTTTTATTTCAAAAGGGGATAGTGGCTATAATAACCATCCATCCACCCATTATCTTTTATCTGCTTCTTCCTTCCATTCACTCTCTCACTCAGACCTAGGGACAATTTAGAGTTACCAATCAACCTAACATGCATGTTTTTGGTCTGTGGGAGGAAACTGGAGTACCTGGAGAAAACCCACGTATGCACGGAGAGAACATGCAAACTCCACCCAGAAAAGCCCCCGGACCAGGATTTGAACCGGGGTAACCTGCTCGCTGGGAGACAGCAGCTCTACCAGTTGTGTCACCGTGCTGCCCTAGAATAACCATATAATACAAAACTGACAACAATGCAAAAGCTTTTTTTTTTTTTCTTGCATGTGGGAAATCTTTGAGCTTGAGTTTTAGGATGACAACAGCCTATTTTGGTACATGTACACGTCAGTAGCTCATCAGTGTGGTTGAAAAAAAAAAAAAAGAAATGTTCTCTTTATTTAATTTAAATGCAGCAATGTTTGCCTTAAAACACAGAAATAAATGGAGACATCATTAAGTGAATGCTAAAAAGCTGTGCTGCTTAAAATGATTTACTATAAATGTGAGCAAACGTGTGCATATTACAGTTTAACATTAAGTCTGGGATCAGATATGACCATTCGCTGGGTTAAGATCTGTCTGTCATTTGAGCACCCCTAACAGAGGTCCTTCAAAGAGTTATCTTCAACAAGTAAGACATTAAACCTTTCACACAATTTCAAAAGATCACAGCTATTGCTTTAAAATAGAGTGCTCACACAATGCTGACTGACCCTTGCATCCAAAATAATTGACTTGTCAACTCATTCTCCCTGTTATATTTACCAAAGCTTTAGGATGTTTGTCACGGGGCTACTGGGCAGGAGATGAGACGTTAGTCCAAAGTTTGTTTTAAAGAAGCTTACAAGCAAACTTCCAGCGAAGTCTCATTGAGCCTCAATGACTCATTTACAAGAGCGACCTGTTTTTAACAAAGAACACAAATGAGGTACAGCCAACAATCGACGATCATATGAAAAGCATATAAAATCAAAAAGTAGATAGAAGCAATTGTATAAAATAAAATAAAAAACAAGAAAAAACAGTTACATTATAAAGTGATGTAAAATACTAAAAACAGGAACATGTCTGCGTTGGTTATTGCCATGAACTTAGCAGTTGTTTGAAGTCACTTAGAAAGGTCAAGGTCAAGAGCTTCACATCTTTTAGCAAAGTGTTCCAGGAAACAGGATACGTATACCCTGATATATAAAAGCTTCGAGTAGCAGAGCAGTAGCTAAATGGTACAGGGTCAGAATAGTAGCTAAAAGGTAAAAGAGCCAGAACAACATCTAAAAGTAGCAGAACTGTAGCAAAACGTAAATGAAGTAAAATATTTTGAAAAGTTTAAATGTTACAAACCTTTCAGCAGCCATCTGTTGAAAGAGCCGAAAGTTTTAACTGATGAACAGCTAAAATAACACAATAATCTACTGAAACCTCTTCGTTCTCCTTCCACACTGAGAACACAGACGCTGAATCGTACGAGAAAATTCTCGCGTGCAACAAAGATTTATTTTTAAAACCACACTTTTCTGCTACAGTAAACATAAACGTAGTGGGTTTTTATTCACCAACATCCCCTCATAATCCATATAACACATAATCTGCATAATCCATGTGCACGTTTGTGTGTGTGTACTTGAACAATCTGTGAGGCAACTTAGTAAACCACTCCACCACTGTGCCACCCCAGTGAAATCAAATTGAGCACATTAACAGAAGAAATGTGTAAAGCAGACTGATGGTTTTTCTTCCTCTTTATATGTTTTACAAAAAGTAAGGCCAGAGCTGCAAGTGGAAAAAAAAAAAAAAGCAATCAATTTCGTTCTGATATTAAATCAGCAATGCTGGCAGTTTTATTGAATCATTTGATAAGTAATGGTGAAGGTAAATAAGGTTACACTTAAAAAGATTCAGCTGTTTCATTTTTCACTGTTTGGTCATTGACTCAGCATCTTTGCTTGTGCTATCTATTCAGGCTTTGGCTAGAATATTTCTTTAAGCTTCCGGAGAAGGTCAGAAAAGTAATTAACCTTGTTCTGTGTGCATCAACACAACGACTGAGACAAGAGTGCTCTCTTCCTCCCGCCCGCCTACTATAATAAATCGCACACACACACATGCGCACAGGCCCAGACTCACACATTTTCTCCTATTTAAATTAATCGAAATAAAGAAGGCTTCACCACATTGTCCCATGCTCACATCAATTTAGTCTTTACCAGCCCCACTAACCCACACCAGACAGACAGACACTGACATTTAAATAATAGCACTGTAATCACAGAAAGCAGGAGGAGACATTTTGCTGTTTTGCTCTCACTTCTTGTTGGCTGCTCTGTCCATCTCTCTCTTCTACATCCCAGTTTTTTACTTGGCATTTGTCTGCATAACTTCACCCTCCTGCTGGGCTCTTCCGCTCTGTGAAGTTGGACATTTTCAATTTAAGAAATCCACACAGGTGTTGAGACGGCTTTAATGGAGATGGTGTTTCTGCAACTACCCACCATCCCCCACCCTCACCCCTGTCCCCCTATCCCTTACAGCTGAGTTGCTGCCTGCGGCTTATTCACGTGGGCTGAGTGATTTCTTGCTGTGCACTTAAATGGCACAACCCCTCCTCCAGCTTGCAGTCACATTACCACTTGTGTTTTCACAAATAAGTTTGTTACATCTCTTAATGCTCCTCTGCCTTTGCACAGCAGGGAAATCATTCTGAAACAAGCTCCTTTTAACACATTTTTACCTTTTGTCATAACATCTCATTTAATGACGCTGCATCTAGTGTGTCTGTTGGTCTTCAAAAAGTAAGATGGGGTTGCTCTCACGGGCTGAGATGAAGTAGAGGTAGGGCAGCCAACCTTTGGCCAGAAAGTCACAGGTTCAACTCCCCACCATGACCACATGTTGTGGTGTCTCTGAGCAAGACATCTAATCCTTAATTGCTCTCCGGATGCTTAAATAGCTGCCCACTGCTCCACCTGGGTGTATCCCAGTGTGTATCTTTCGGTGGAAGTGGTCTCCAACTAGAAGTACTTGGGTGCACACCTGAATGACAACTCAGCTGGGGCAACAACACCACCAGCCTGATCAAGAAAGCTCATCAGAGACTCTACTTTCTCAGGCGGCTGAGACGAGCTGGTCTGGGAAGCTCAGTCCTCACCTCGTTCTACAGGTGTGCAGTGGAGAGCATCCTGTGCTCCAGCATCAATGTGTGGAATGGAGGCTGCACAGCTGCAGAAAGAAAAGCTTTGCAGAGAGTGGTGAAGGCTGCACAGAAGACTGTTGGAGTCAGTCTCCCCACCATCACAAACATTTACACCTCCAGATGCAGGAAGAGGGCCACCTGAATCATGAAGGACCTCACTCACCCAGCACACACATTTTGCCCCGCTCTCCTCAGGAAGGAGGTTGAGGAGCATTAAGTGTAGAACCACTAGACTGAGGAACAGCTTCTACCCTGACGCTGTTCGACTCATGAATCTCTAACCAGAATAATCACTGTGAAAAATCACATCCTGTTGCTGCTGATCTGTTTCATGTTGCTGCTGATCTGTTTCATGTTGCTGTGTTCATGCGTGCTCATCTGCTCACAGACTCATGTTCTTGCTGCTGTTTGACATTTTATTTTTACTGTTTTCATGCTATTAGTGCTTAGAATATTTTTAGCTGATGTTTTTCTTAGTTCATATCTTAGATCTTATTACTGTTTTTCTTTTTTACATTTTATTGTTGGATGTAACTGGGACCCATCTGTAACTGGGACCTGTGTACATAATTTCATTCCACCACATGTACCACATGGGGTTCAAATGACAAATAATGAACCTTGAATGCTTGAATCCCAGGTGTGATGAGTTAAATACAGAACTAATTTCATCATTTTAAGGGAACATACCGGTACAATGATGATAACATATAGCACTTTACTTTAGCCCAAATGATTTTGGTAGCGATACCTAATATAGCCCAATAGGTACATACCTTTTACCTACAGCGTTTGTGGCTGTGATGTGTCATGTGAAGCAAATGACAATAAAAAACTTGAACTTGATTTAGGGATATGTTCCTTGTATTTACCAGGAAAGTGTCTGGGGCTTACAGGGTATAACGCTTATGCTAGGAAATGCTTTGTAGCTGCTACTTTCCTTCCAGCCATTGACTACGGTGATATTATTTATATGAATGCTCCTGCAAGCAACTTGCAGATGTTGGATGCTGTCTATCGCGGTGTACTAAGATTCATAACTGGCTGTAAGTAAAGTACCCATCACTGCACCCTGTATTCACTGGTTAACTGGTCATCATTGAAGAAAAGGTTTGTAGGCTCAATCATACAAGTAAATGACAACAAAAAAGGTTAAAACATTTCATCTGGACAAGTTTCTTTAAACATTTCTTCTCCCATCGGGAAGACTTCATCAGTCTGTGGCCTGCCAGCCATATCTGTCCAATAAGTAGTCTTCATAGCTGTGTTTCAAGCCAACCTCCTGTTGGAATCTCAGAAGCAGGCTTTTAACGCATGCAAAAAGACCCATCCATCCAAAACAATCAATAATCACGTATAACAATTAAAGACAATACGTTTCTCCCTTAAAGAAACTGGTCCAGATGAAATGATTTAACCTTTTTGTGGTCATCATTAACTTCACGCAGACTCTTTCACTTGTACATTTTCATCTTAAAATCCCTTGTTGGTCTGTTGCCTTCATACATCTCCTCCAACATGCCATGTTGTCAGTGCAGCTACAGCGTGCGCTCTCAAGCCATCATCACCTGCGGCGACCCCTCAGTACAGACCGAGCTAGGCAAAAAGGCCTTTTCTTACTCTGTTCCTGGAACACCTTACAAAAAGATCTGAAGCTCTCGACTTTGATCTCTCTAAGGGATTTTATACGATTGTTAAGTTCAAGGCAAATAACACAGACATGTGCCTGTTTTTAGCATTTTACCACATTTCATAACGTAGCTTGATTTTATTATGTCTTATATCACTACTTTTATTTACTTTTTTATTTTATATGCATTTTATGTCTGTTTATTGTTATGTGCACCTTATCTGCTATTTGTTTAAAACAGGTCCTCGTGACTCAGTGAGACTAACCTGTATAAATAAATTAATTACACAGTGCATACAGCTGTATGTGCCTTACCAGGTAAATACCTAGTGCTTATAGGTTACATAGCTGTAAGTCCTAGATAACAAGTCACTTCAAAATACAGCCTATTTCCTGTATGTACCAGGTACGTACCCTGCAAGAATCAAGATATATTATGTGTTGCTACCACAAAATGTTGGTTTACAACCTTAGCTCAGACTTTGAAGACCCATAGATATGGTGTAGAGTGTATTATCTAATTCTAGCAGTATCTGTATTATTTTTTTAAGAAATGCTTGTTGAGAAGATTTGATGGCCTGGACAAATACATGTATATAGTGTTTTAAAAATGTAAAGTCGAGCTGGGAACATAAATGAAAACCTGATTGTTTTTGTTCCTCTCTTTGAGGCTCTGAGCCCAGTGTGGTATTTTTGCTTTCACAAGAAGCCAGGTTGTTTATAATGCATGTACCGTACTGTCATCACATAACGCTTTTGATCACAGAAGATGGATATTCACTTTCACGCATCATTTAACCAGAAGATGACAACTGCGGCTACCAACATCAGATGCAACAAATCCAGATGCACTGACGCTCCCTCAGTCAGCAGATAGAAAACCTAAAAAAAAGGTTCAGAATCATTTTATGTGGTTTCCCTTGTTATACTATTTATACATGAAACTTTTGTTTTGTCTCACAAAACCTCTCAGTGCAAGCCAGGTAAAAACTATCCTCATTTGATTTATGTTTGCAGAGAGGTGTGTGAGTTATCAAACACAACCACATGGCTATTCATGCATCCATCGCCACAAAAGGAAAACAAAAAAAAAACTCAACTGCCATAAAAGTAAGTACACATGTGGAGGTTAGAGAGGTAGCATTGGGATAAGATGCCAAACACAGGTTTAACACCCATGGAAGACCTTGGAGCAGTTTTCACTTTGTTCCACCTGGGAGACCACAGTTGGTGTGCCCTCTGTGAGGTCTGTCTGGAACCACTCTGTTATGCTTTTTATTAGTTGTTTCTCTCACCTGCTTTCTGGTAAGACACAAAAACACATGGCCAAGTTTAGCCTTACAGACACTTGATTAGAGATCCAAACAGAGCTCTTGGTTTGGGCTGAAAAGCATTTCAATCTTGAAATATTGCACAATGATTAAAGCTACTGGGCTTATCTTGCAATGGAAGATTTGCTATACTAATTTGCAATTAGTTGACTAGATTATTTCACACTACATGGTTTCAAAAATTTAGTGTAAAGACAATTGAGTTTCTGGTAAATTACTGTCAAGACAGTCAAAACAAGATCTGGAACTGAAATCGTTGAGATTTTTCTTTTGGCTGTGCACAGTGCTTAAAAATGAAACAAGTTGCTGTGCATGATTGAAAAATAATTTCTTAATTATCTGCTGGTTTACATCTTGTGCATAGTGGCAAACAAAACACATATTGCCACAACACAACCTTACACATGTTTCTTGTTGGTATGTCTTTTTTAAATTTAGGTTTTGTTATTTGTATATAGGAAAGTCCTGAGTTGATCACAAATATTAGCTTAGCGTCCCAATCAAGGCGTTCTTCTTTGATTGGTGTCAGAGTAGATGATCACTCTTTCATTCAACCTTTATTTATACAGGCTAGACTCATTGAGTTACAAGGACTCATTTACAAAGAGACCTGTTTTAAATAAAGATACAGATGAGGTACAGACAACAGTAGACAATCATAGAAACGCATATACAATGAAAAGTAAATAAAATAAATGATATAAAAGCAAAACAAAAGCAAGCTACATTATAAAGCGATGTAAAATACTAAAAACAGGAACATGCTGTATTGTTTTGAAATTAACATTTGTCTAAAATCCCTTAGAGGTCAAAGTCAACAACTTCAGACCCTTGACTCCCAATCCCTGTTGTTGACCAACTGTAATTTTTATATCAGCCACACCATCCATCCATCCATCCATCCATCCATCCATCCATCCATCCATCCA
>NC_056508.1:20115560-20120702 GCF_014905685.2 Nematolebias whitei | reverse complement strand
CCATCCATCCATCCATCCATCCATCCATCCATCCATCCATCCATCCACCCACCCATCCATCCATCATCTTTATCTGCTTCTTCCTTTTTGGGTCACAGGGGTCACTGGTGCCCATACCCAGCAGTCACAGTGCTAGAGGTGAGGGACACCCTGGACAGATCTCCAGTCCATCACAGGGACACATAGAGACAAACAACCATTCACTCTCTCACTCTCACCTAGGGACAATTTAGAGTTACCAATCAGTCTAACATGCATGTTTTTGGTATGTGGGAGGAAACTGGAGTACCCGGAGAAAACCCACGCATGCACAGAGATAAGAAGCAAACTCCACCCAGAAAGGTCCCAGGCTGGGATTTAATCTGGCGACCTTCTTGCTGAGAGGCTATAGCTCTACCAACTGAGCCGCTGTGCTTCCCTCAGTCACATCATCTGTGCCATATTACAGTTGCCATAAAACCTGTGATGTTTTGCAACTTGTTTGCCGTATGTAAGTATGAAAGCAGCTCATCTTCTTGCCATGTTTGTGATTCAGGCATGAACTTGAACCTTTAACATCCTTTGCTCCTGGTGCTGCATCCTCCTGGTCCTTTCACTATTGGCCCCATGACATATCTTGCCAGATCCAAAGTGCATCAGTGGTGGATTAACTTCCACCTCCTGTTTCACCTCAATCATTTCACACATGACACCAAAATGGGTAGAGGGCATCTCGCACTTATAGTAACTTAAAAGCATTGACTGGAAGTGTATTGAGTCAGTTGCTTTATAAAAAAAGAGATAGGTGGTTACAAAAATCTGCATGCTTGACATAAATTAAAAAAGTTAAACTGTAATTAAAAAATATAGAGGCATGATGGATACCTGTGCGCTTTACCTAATTATTCCCTAATTAGTTTTTAAAACTCTCATTTAACTTTTCTTTCAGTCAGGAGGAGCAAGGGCCTTAACCCCTCTGCTCTCATGTTTTTTTTTAAGTAGATTTAGAAAATATTTGTCCCCATAACGTGTCCAGAAAAATGCTGATGTTTAATATCCTAATGATAAAACTGCATGTTCAGCTGCCTGAAGATATTAGGCTCTCTTCACCTCTCTAGAGTTCCCTTCCCACACAAACCCTTTATTTGGCCCTGAAGTAGAGGACCCCTCCCCTTCATTGCAGGCATGCTTTAGCCAGGACTGCAAAGAGTTCGCATTGTGTTATCTGTAAAAAATAAAATAAAAAGATGCTTCCTCGCTATATACTGGGTTTGAAATGAGTTTTGGGATTGCAAGGCAATGATTAAAACAAGTGCCATCAAAGGAAGCAGCGCAGCTGTGGATAAGAGGAGTGCTTTCATCAGAGTCTAACAACAGACACCCTGCCCAATTATACAGCATCAGTCAAGATGTGAATTATCACTTCAATCACCACCTTTAAAACATGATCAGAAATGCACAGTGTTAGGATCAACAAAAAGCAGACTTCTCAGAGGGACATGGACTGAGAAGCATAAAATAAAATAAAAAGTTAATAAAAATTGGTTACTCAAACTCATCAGGTGTTTGTTGTAGAGTGAAAAAAAAGCTTTACTTAACAAAAACAAACAACAACAAAAACCTAAACTAGACAATTATCCTTCAAAGCACACCATCACTGTTTTTATTTTTTTAATTTACCATTCAGGAAATCATTTTCTAATGACTTTAGTGCATAATTGATACAGAACATCTGTTGTTGGTAAAGGTGAGTCCCAGATTTTCTTGCCACAGGGATCTCTAACTGTAACGAACATTGCAGAATTGCCCCATTTCTCAGATGTGGAACAAGATGCTTTTGAAATTGGAGGCACAATGGATCAATAGGTAGAGCTGTTGCCTCTCAGTGAGAAGGTTGCCGGTTCGAATCCAGGCCCGGGACATTTCTGGGTGGAGTTTGCATGATCTCTCCGTGCATGCGTAGGTTTCCTCCCACAGACCAAAAACATGCATGTTAGGCTGATTGGTAACTTTAAATTGTCCCTAGGTGTGAGTGAGAGAGTGAATGGTTGTTGGTCTCGTTTGTCTCTATGTGTCCCTGTGATGGACTGGAGACCTGTCCAGGGTGTCCCACGCCTCTCGCACAGTGATTGCTGGACATGGACACCAGTGACGACCGCAACCAAAAAGGAAGAAGTGGGTAAAGATGATGGATGGATGCTTTTGAAATTCACTGTGACATACATGCCAATGAAATCAGAGATGCTAAGTCACTTTTTTGACAGTGTTGTTCTTAAAGTCACCTCTAAGATAAACCAGTGATTATAGGACTTTTGAACACGTCTTCCTTGCAGTTTACCATGAGAAAATCCTATAAACACAGCAGTGTAGCTGCACTGAATGCTTTATGACAAAATACTTAGACATAGACAATAAAAACTAATCTGTTTATCAAAGCAAATATACTCTTGTCATTGACTGGGAAAGGAATTATTGCTGTTTTAACGCATTTATATGTTTAATAAACAGCAGTAAGTCTTTCTGTTATGTCCTGTGAGCAAAGACTCATTTAACAACCATGGTATGAGTTCAGTAAAATAAAAATAAAAAACAACTCTAATATTACAGCTTAAATCTGGGGACAGAGGAAGATCAATTTTTATCTTAGTTTAAAATAGACTCAATACAGTTTAATATTGTGTTTATCACCACCTATAAACAATGAATTGTTTATAGCCTCTGATTTACAAAATGAACATGGGAGTAAACATGGGAGGCAGAGAGAAAGCAAAGACAGGAGACAAGCAGAGAGACGGCAAATGAGACAGAAAGACGCCTCGAGTGAGATGTGGCACAGATGGTGGGAAGTATTGGTAATGGGGGGGCTGCCATCTTGTGTTCTCCAGACACATAACTCAAATGCACCATTATTACATTGACACAGTCATTGCTTCACAGACATCTCCCTATCTGGCCCTCATTTTTACACTGTTATATGGAGAAAAAAAATATTGGAGACATAATTCATGAAAAATACCCATGCACTGAACAAAGAAATAAATTTCATCTACCGTTAGAGGAAGTTTTATTATTGACAGATTTATTAACTCTTGAGATCGACTAGATGAAGTTGGAAAATAATAAAACACTCCATTAACTTCACTTCCATCTTTTGAAATTTTCAAACAAGCGTAGATGTCAGATGATAAATGTGAGCCTCCACACCTGATTGTTGAATCCTTATTGTAACCTGAGGTGGTGGCACCTTTCATTTGGATGCTGCAGGAGAAGTCATTGCACAACAGAATGGATGATGAAACAGCATATCCAAAACAGAGAAACAGCAACTCCAAGAAAACAAAAAATGTTACACAAATACAAAAACCAACAGTGTTGTGTTGTTCCTCACTTCTTTTGGTTCTCAATGATCTATATTGCCATGCCCTCAAGGAAAATTGCTGAAATCCTACAGCTGGTGATTGGAGGTGGTCCAGGATTGGAGGTGGTCCAGCTGGAAGTGCTTGGCTGCATGGTCAAGGCACCTTAGGCCATCTGGGACTGCATGTTGCATGACTGAGCGCTAATTACCACAGTCTTTGCACTTGTCAAGACCTTAAGATAACATTATCTGATCATGTAACCACAACATGAAAAAAGATGGACATACAGCAGTCTTCAGGTCTGACTAAAAAAATAAGTTGAGGCAGAAGTCCTTCAAAAAAACTAATTTCATGTAAATTCAGCAGGTCTGAAATTCTGTGACTTAGGGCTTAAACAAGGTTTGAGAGATATTTCGCTAACATGACACAGAGTTGACTCCAATGTCATAGTTTACATGTATAAAAAAAGACATTGTTGATCAGCTAGCTTTCAGAGTACAAGTTAACAGTCAGGTACTAATACATCAAATAGTATCCTGATGCATGCTCAATAATCCAGGTAGAAAAAATCTAAAAAAAAGTTAACCCTGGTCCTCTGGACATTCAAAAAACAAAACAAAATAAAAAAATTGTAGAAACGTTTCGTCCTTCATCTGAGAGACTTCCTCAGTCTGAGGTGCTGTTTTCAGCTCAGTCTTATAAATAACACCTTCTCAGAGTGGATCAACCAGTTTGCTGCTGACAACCAAAACCAGCTGCTCACATGCTCAAGAAGGACCATCAGCCTAACAATGGATCATTAGCACACTGATGGCAAATATTAGTTCAAAATATGTAAAATTATCTTTTATAGACATTTATAGCCAGGGTCACTTAGCTGTGGTGGCCATCTTGAATTCAGTTAACTCTAAAAGTTATGAATGTGTACCTAACAATTACTTTGTGAGCTTTTATTAAAATCATCCAGTGGTTCATTAGATGAATTGCTAGCAGAAACAACCAAAAAGCCTCTAAAACATCTTGTTACCGACAGTACAGCATCGCTTCCTGTGGTGAAGTTTGTAAACTAAATGTTGTCTTGCAGTAAGAATCTTATGATGATTTGATATGAATAGAAAATGTCTTCCATCTTTTATGCACATATTTGTCAATGATATTTAAAGATTTAGCAACCAGCAAAGGAAATTTGCATTAAATATCTCAACAAAAGTCAGTGCTCACACAGTGAATACTGGCAAAAATGGTAGAACTCACATGGACAAAATCTGAATTGTAGAGATACTGCTGCTCTATTTATGTTCTCAAAGTACGAGTATTTCTTCCAGGTTTTGGAAAGCCACGAGGCACCTTCATCTTCCCCCTGGTGAGGGATTTTTGTTTGTCTTGATAATGTTAGGATTTCCACATTCATGTCAGGAGCTACATTCGATGATTTTTTTTTTTTTTTCAAAAAAAAAAAATGCTGGCTGCTTTTGCGCATAAAATATTTTTCATTATAACTTTTCATGCAGATTTCTGCTTCAACTCTATAAGCAGATGTTCTTAAAACACCTTGATGCTCTTCTTATTCTTGTTTCTGTTTCAATTCTCTTTTAAAATGTACAAATATTTTGGCACATACACATACACACACACACACACACAAATCTTTTTCTACACATGCACAAACCTCAGCACCAACCACCCTCCCTTAACAGACAAAAGTTCAATTGAAACCTTAGAATATCTGACTGATATACAGCAGTCCCTCATTTATCGCAGGGGAGCCCTACCCTGAAGACCCACGATAAGTGAAAAACCGCAG
>NC_056508.1:20104769-20115160 GCF_014905685.2 Nematolebias whitei | reverse complement strand
TTATCACGGGGGATCCGTACCCTGAAGCCCTGCAATAAGTGAAAAACTGTGAAGTAGGAACAATATTCTAAACAATGTTTCTAAACTCTAAACGCTCTAAAAGAGCACATCATGATTTCAGCTGACTGCCTCTGCTGCACTCTCCCACCTGCAAGTACTCTTGGCCACGCCCACTTCTTGACTCAGCATGGAGATCAGCTGATCAGCTGCAGGAGGAAGCTTATCCTGCAGTGTGGGCTGCACAGAGGTGTGGCAGGTGCTAAATCATTTTAAATAATTTATTTAAAAAAAAAATGCCATGCCAATTGTGCAGCTCATCCATCAAGCAGCCAATTGTGTGTCATGTCCAAGCTTACTTTGGAAAACCACAATGGAGTGAGTCCACACAAAACGAACCACGAAGTAGCGGGGGACTATGGTATGTAGCTACATATTTAATAATCTTTCTCTGTGTGTGCATAGTGGCTGTAGAGCTTCAGTTAAAAAGAAAACTAACAAAAATTAAAGAACACAGTGGTCAGTAATCAAATTTAATTGCTTTCCATTTAACTGGACACAATGTGAGCTAGCCATCTTGAAAGGACAATTAAAAAGAAATAGAGAGCAAGGAATTATGGCAGTCTCCATCATGTCGGCATTCTAGAATAAGTGAGATGAAAAATACTTTAAGAGGCGAGATAAAATATGGGGAAGGAGGCAAAGTACAAGACACACCTTGGACTGCTGTGTAGTTTTCTTTTTTCTGGCGAGGGAGGGAAATAACCCATGTCCTGACCATCTAGGCACCCCTGCATGACAAAATGCTGCAGCCCACTGTGCTGAAATGCAATAAACCTCCACAGAAAACAGAGTAAAAGGCCTCTCATTCTCTAGAACTGGAACCAGAAAGCTGACAACCATGTCTGCAAATCACATCCCCATGCCCATTTTTCACACTTCAAAAATAAAGGCATGGCTTTCTCTTGCTCATTTTTTCTTTATTTTATCTGAAGGGAGCAGGAAAAGAGCACGCTCACTAATAGACTTTTCTCTAAGCATCATATTCATTAGGGTCACCCTAATTTGAAACAATTTACTATGCAGATAGAAAATGTTGGATCGCTGATATAATCCTCTTAAAGCTCTCAGTATCACTTGTGATGCATTGATCTGAATGGGGTAATTCCAAAACGTTGTCTATCAGAAAGAATCAGGCATCGTGCTCTCTAAATACCCATCTGAGGTCAAACAGATCGCCAGCTTAAGAAAATCATTGTTTTAAATCGTTTCTGAACTAGGTGTCTGTAACAGCAGAGAGAGAGACAGACGCAAAGGAAATGGAAACGAAACAAAGAACAAGAGCTCATCAAAAGCTTGATTGCATTTCAATGAAAAACAATCATGTTGTTTCAGTTCCCTTGTTTTTCACGTTGTTTGGAGATCCTAAAATGACTGCGGAGACAATCAGATTCAGAAGCAGCAGCAAATAAGACTCATAGCAGAGCTGCAGAGTTGTCTCTTTTATGTAAAGAGCCTTTAGTCAGAGTACCTGTATTTTAAAACAAAGTGAGCGCATACTTTACCAGATCACGCTCGACTGAAAAATGTTATCATGAATTTATTACTGTAGATCTATTTAAAGTTATGTGGAAGATTAAATGTGTTTGTTTCGTCTATACAACTGGAGTGTAGCCAAAAAGATCAGATTAGAGCTTTCCCCTTGGATATGTACACTGCATACTGGGGTCATTCATGAATCAACTTCTACTGAAATGGGAACACATAAAAATATAAATGTTTTGTTTGTTTTCTTTCCTTTTTGTTTTTGTAGAACCAGCAAGGCAAGCGAAAGCAAATGAACTGGTTTCCAGTCTTTCAAACACCTGCAGTCACAAGGGTCACAGGTCGGATGTGACATTTTACACAATGTGTGATTTCTGTTTTTATTTTTTTATTTTTTTTGTCTAATCAAGTATGTCAGGTGGTTTTGTCATACATGATTGTCTGGAAAGTTGTGCATGAGAAATGTTCAGAAACAAGCACATGGTGACCAAAAGAATTACAGTTAGCTCTTAATAGTTCTTTAATTTTTTTTCCGAGACAAAGCAAAAGTATTGTCACTTCTTTAAATGCTTCAATCACATTTTCCCATCCTAACACAGACTATTTGAATCTGATTTGTAAAAAGGAAGTTTTAACTGTAAACAAGTTCAATATTAAATAATATAATCAGATTAAAAACATGTTTGCTTTTTGTAATATTCAGAAAACATGTCAAAATTTAAGAGATTTACATAGGATTAAAAAAACTAAAACAAATTTTAAAAAAAATCCTAGATATCCTAAAGCATCCACAAACGTGTAAGTTGACGTGTTCACAAATGGAGCCTCAAACCATCACAAATGTTGCAGCCTTCAAACTATGCTCTGATACCAAATCAGATGGTTCTTCTTTTGTGTCCAGAGGTCACAGTTATTTTTAGATTTGTTAGGCCATGGGACAGTTTTCCACTTCATGTCATTCTTCTTACTGTCACTGAGCTTTTAAAATGTACCAATGCTTATAGTTCTTTTCACCCTTTATGCTGTAATTGCTATTGAGGATGAAAATCGTGTTTTTATTTTTCATGAATGATCAGAATTCGTTTTTAAAAGATGCAGGGATTTTCAATACATCATTTTGATTTTATAATGTTCAATGATTCACTTCCATTCAAATATGGTTTATAGGTGCAGCTTTTGTGAACAAATGTCCCTTCAGGTTCTTTAAAACTTGTACTGATATACAGTAGAAGATCCAGTTACCACATTCTTTTAAATTCTTTGGAGAAAGATTCTGCAGTATTTGCTCAACAATTTTCAGAGAATGATGCATGCTTCATTTTCTAAATTCATAAAATATATACATACATACAGTAGTCCCTCTCTACGTTGCAGTTTGACTTCTGCAGACTCGCTCTACTGCGATTTGTGGATGTGCAGTCCAAAATATTGGACTTAAAAAAATAAATTTAACACATGATTGTGGACGGTACAAAAACAAATTTTCAGTCTTTCTCCCTCCTTGGATGGCATTAATCTGGCCTCCAGCTCTAATGTTAAAAATCTTGGTGTTATTTTTGATCAGGACATGTCTTTTATCCCCCACATTAAAAACATGACTAGAATGGTCTTCTTCCACCTGCGTAATATCGTTAAAATTAGAAACATCTAAAAACGATGCAGAAAAACTGGTTCATGCATTTGTCAAGTCTAAACTGGATTATTGCAATGGTTTGTTATCTGGGTGTCCAAATACTTATTTTAAAAAGTCTTCAGTTGATCCAAAATGCTGCTGCCAGAGTCTTAACTGGAGTTAGTAGGAGAGGTCACGTCTCTACAGTTTTAGCTTCTCTCCATTGGCTCCCTGTCAAATCCAGAGTTTAATTCAAAATCTTACTTCTAACCTACAAAGCTCTCAACAACCTAGCTCCATCTTATATTTGAGATCTTATTGTTCCATATTTTCCTAACAGAGCACTTTGCTCTTAGACTGCAGACTTACTTGTGGTCCCTAGTACTTCCAAAAGCGGAATGGGAGGAAGAACTTTCAATTATCATGATCCTTGGAACCATCTTCCAGTTTCTGTCCAGTTTTAAGACTGGGCTTAAGAGTTTCCTTTTTGATCAATCCTTTAGTTAGGGTTGACTTGTTATGCTGCCTTAAGCTTAGACTACTGCAGAACAAATTGACCTCATTTTTTAAATGATTTGTTAAAATTGAATAGTTTTTCATTTGATACTATTTCTATCTTAACATGTGATTCTTGACCTGCCATTGTGTATCTGCTCCTACCATAGGCGTCGCAACCATTATATGTGAAGGGGACAAGTCCCCCCCACATTCCTAAAACGTTCATTTGGACCCCCCCCCCCCCACACACACACACACACACACTTTTACTATGAAACATTAGTTCAGGCGGCACAGTTTCTCTTTCTTCATGAACAAATCCATTCCACTTGATTAATAGGAGAATACTCAGGCCACTAAAACTCCACTCCAGGTTTTCCTGGTTACCTCCAACTCTAAACCCAGCAGCCTGTTGCCATGGTCACAATATACGGTGGTCACAGAATATGGTGTAACACCTGCAGTGTTTCTGTGCGTCTCCTCCTGCTTCGGCAGAAAACGTGCACAGGTGGAGGAGATGGAGACACCTCTGTGTTACCCGCTCGCCAGTTTAGCGAGCTTTATGCGGGCAGTTGTTGACCGGGGGGGTTGATCATAAACATATATACATGTTAGGAGGAGAGAAGTGGAGGGCTACGTCTGTAGCATGTTAGCTTAGCAGTAACTGTGACTCTGTCAGACGCTGCAGGTGTAAGAGACGCTGTGTGTTCAGGTGCATTAAAGTTGAAATGTCTTTAAAACCCCACACCTTATCGTCCTCAAGTTTCGTGAGAAACATCATTTAGATGAGTCGTGTTGAACACAAGTAAAAAAGTCTAGTGGTGATGTTTTTTTATTTCTCTATAAAGACAAATAGTGCCTGTCTTGACGCTCTGTATTAAAAGATATTAAAGTTAAAATTACTTTAAACCCACAGCTGAATTTACACAAACTTGGTGAGAGACATGTTTTAAATGTGTGGAATTAAAGGAAATCTAGGTGAAATGTTGCTTTTTTGTTCACTAGTGAACACCTTTTTTAAAGGCGCCCACATGCTAAACACAGCTACACACATCACTGTGTCCCCCCCACATTACAGATGCTTCTGACGCCCTTGGTTCCTACAAAACCCAGCTGGTCGAAACAGATGACCACTTGTCCTGAGTCTGGTTCTGCTAAATGTTTCTTCCTCATGAGGGAGTTTTTTTCTTTCCACTGTCGCTTTCATGCTTGCTCAAGATGAGAGTTCTGCGATGGAGTTAAACTTAAAACAGTCTGCTCCTCAGATAAATAATGTTAAATAATTATTTTTATGAATGTTTCTGTTAACTTATTATTTTTATATACAGTATGAATGTTTCTGTTCAGTACCCTGAGATGACTTCTGTTGTGACTTGGCGCTATATAAACTGAACTGAATTGAATAGGTGAATGGCCAGAGCTTTGAGACATTGTTTGGCAGTCTATAGTGCCTCAGGAATGGACATGTTGATGTATTTTTTGCAGTAGCTCTTTATTTATTGCATCTTTCTGTTGTTCTGACAGCTGTCTGATTTTTCTCTGTGTTGCTTTGATCTTAGCTTCTAACCTCCTTCTCCATGGTGGGCAATGCTTCTTATTGACTGACTTGATCTTATAGCCATCATTGTACCTGGCTCCGCCATGCAGTAGCACTTTGTTGTACCTCGTCAATCTCTAGGTGTGATAGCAGATTCCTCGCTCGGATGTTGGAACACTGGGTCCAGTGTCGTTTCTGGGTCAATCTGGATTATGGTATCAACATTTCCACAGTTCCTACATCCTTCCCATATAGCCCCTTTCTCTAGACGTGCTTGCAAAGTAGCCTTCCAACATTGTTATTTCTCTGCCCTTGTCCATGCAGGTCTTGTTCCAGTAGCCTTTTAGTCATCAGCATGTCCTGGTTACCCAACATCTGACATGGACCTAGTTAATCTGGGCGGAGTCTAAGTTGACACTACATCATTTCTTCTCTCGCTCATGCCTAACTGAGGTTGCCATGAGGTTGGCACTGGGACTTCCGGTTGAGTTAAATTTTATTTGACTAATCTGAATTCTCACAAAAAGATGCACAGAAATCAAATGTTGAATGACCTTTATATTTAATCACTGTACTGTTTACTTGTAGACATTTTTAACAACACACAAGCATGCACTCACATGCACACACATATGCAACCCCCCACACACACACACACACACACACTCAGTGGTACATTAACGTTTGCTCCACAAAATGAGGTTCCACTATTAATTTTCTAAACCACAAGCTGAGTCAAGAGTGTGCTGCTTCTTGGAACTCTCTTTGGAGGAATTCTAGAGATTCAAGCATAAATGAAACATACTAAATCCAATTTCAGCTTGAAAAGAACAAATCAATTCCAAGAACAGCCAACCTGTTTGTCTATGCTGTTTGACTATGGTCAAAATTTCTCTGTGCTCGTAAGTCAGATGTCATTATTTTCAGAGTCTGACAGAGAATATCATCTTGACATTGTGAAGAGATGTCCTTGTACTTGATACAATAAATCAACATAATACTTTTTTAGCCTCATAGGAAATTTAGTAATTACTCAGGATTTTCAGGCAGGACAGAAACAAACCCAGTAGTTGCAAGCAGGGACTCAGACTCAGCAGGTAGAAAAATAAATACTTTAATAATAATAAATTAAAGAGCTGACGTGGCAGCATAAACTTACAATGGGAGATAATCAGGACGGGACAAGGCAATACCTAACGATGACGCGACAACGAACAAGACTAACAGACAGACTATAAACACAGACAAGACGTGATTACAAACAGCTGGCACGAGACAAGGGTAAAATTAATTGGACAAATGATGAGACACAAACGGAGTACAGACAAGGAAGTCCCACAGATGGCGCCATCCTTACACAATTAGATTGACTTTTCCTTTATGTAAACATATTGTATGGTCCAACAGTATTGACCCAAATGCTTTGCTCACATTTGTTGCATAATCTGTTTTCCTAGGTTGCAATGTTCCTGTTTAATAATCACAAAATACATTTGACAGTTGCTGAATTCTATTTATTTTATATGTAATTTTTGCAATACTGCCTTTCTTCCCCCTCAAGTAAATGGGCAACAACTACACTAAGCCTCTTGGCTGCTAACTAGCCTGGAGGGAGGGGGACAAGTACCATATTGCTCGACACCCCGAGGATTAAACATTAATTCACAAACCTCTAAAACTTTAATATCCGGGCATGTGCATTATGTGAATTCAGCACACTTATGTTGTTTAGACCTGGGAATAAAACTATTTTTTTTGTTTTCCATTACTCAGTTTAATTACAAAGATACATTAAGCAGGTGTGTTTTTAAAATTCAATGGAAATTAGGCTGTTTTGTTTGTCTGTTTTAAATTAACTAATTAACATGGAAATTGTAGAAGACCAACTTGCATGATGTCTTTTTTTTTCAAACCCACAGAAAACATATCTAAATCTACACAAGAAATATTAAAATTTAATAATACAAAAACAGATTTTCCTTAATACCCATTACGCTTAATACCCAACTCTGTATTTTAGCCTTTTGTATTGTTAACAGAGCCATGAGTTTGCATGCATTCTTGTGCACTCATATATTCTTCATGAGTTTGCCTGGCCTCCTCAGACATAACCCCAACTGTTCAATGTGTTTTTTACCCTCCTGCCAAATATTTTATTCTCCTTTTCAATCAACCTTTTTCCACAAGACTGTAATTTTCTTGAGTGGCAATAAATGCACATTATATGAAAAACTCTGCTTTGATACCTGAATGATACAATAATCACATGCTTTAACCCTGACACTATTATTGACACCCTTCAAAAACCTTTGAATATGTTACAATAACAAAATAAAAACACAAGTAATATCCAGGTGTTGATTTTTGTATGAGAAGGCAAATGGTGAAAACATGATGTGTCATAAATGCATTACTAACATTTAGGCTGTTTCCAGTCAAAGTATTACAATAAATGATAAAAATGTCAGGCATTATATAACTGTAAAAATGTTTCTAACGGTAATGTTTGTTTGAAATACATCAAATGGGACACTAGTGTACACTAGTTAAACTGCATTCTAATAATTTACAGAAAAGGGATCCCTAAAGTGGACATAGCACTCCTTGACCATCATTCTTAAGTCCTTTAACGTCCCACTGTTTCAATCAGTTTTACTTTTAATTGGTCCCCCTGACAGACAAAGACATTTCAAGGACACAATCCAGGAAAACTCGAAGTAAGGTAAAGAAAGGTTTTATTTGTTGGAGTCTTCTAACCCTAACTAATGTTAACAAGTCTAAGCTGGGATTTAATAACTAATATTGGGACATCTTTAACTAGACTGGGTAGTGATTTTATTTCTCCTTACTGCCTGAAGTTCACAGACAAAACTTTGTACTTCTAAATGAAGATCAGTATAATGTACATTTTGTCTACCACTTTGTTATTTTCAAATACAATGGCAAAAATGTAGAAAAAATGTCGTTTTTACGTTTGACTTGTTTTTTTTAATTTCTCTCGTTGTCTTGTATATAAAGTTTGGATAAACCAGTAAACTTTCTATAACTGCTGCTCATCACCTTATAGGAGTTGTGGTGCAGAGGTTAGAGAAGGTGGGCCTGTGATAGGAAGGTTGCCGGTTCAACTCCCCGGACCAACAACATCAAAATGTGGGTGGGAAAGGTGAAACACCCACACCTGCCTCTACCCTCATTTGCCCCACTCTGAGCCATCAACCCCCACCTTCTACTCCCAAACACATCTCTCTTGAAAATGAGTTGTTGTGACTCAATGAGACTGCCTGTATAAATAAAGGTTAAATAAAAAATGAAATAAAAAAACACAAATTGATCAAAGTATAGGCTTGTTATACGTATAATGAGCTGAGTTTTAAATCTATAATTTTAGGTGTATTGTGATTAGCCTAATTGTCTCTTCTTTTTTCTTTTCACCTGTAGATTTTATTGGCACTTCCAAATAAACTGGTTCTGAGTTTCATGTTTTTATTCGTAATGATGCTAACATCAAGAGCAATAACATTATGGTACGTATCATGTTAAAAAAACATTTCTAATGAATAACAATTTACAGTTGTATGGTAAAATTATGATATCTCAGGGACTACAGGTTCAGAGACTGAAACAAAGCATAAGCTCAAATCAAGGAAAGGAATACACACAAAAGAGTACACGTTTATGAAATTGTTCATACGTATGAATCCAAGTGCATTTCTCTAGTACATCCTGATCAATATGAAACTGAGCACGAGACCCCTCCCTTGACCCACCTCATATGCCTTGTACGTGTGATTCTCCTCTCTGAACAATCAAAAATCATGCATGCACATAAAAAGAAAAATGTTTTGGAATGTTAGTTGGAGATACTGAATTAAACCAGAGGTGTGTAAAAACTTTGTGTTTGGCACACTCTGCGCATGAGCTGAGTGATGGTGCATGTGAAGCTGTTAGTGATGTGCTGTGCTCTTTGGTGAAGCTGAGGCATTTTAAACTTTACGCGTACGTTTATTGACATAACTTTGTTACGTGCCCCTGTGATCTTTTTCTGAATGCCTGATGTGTCTCCTGTTTCAGCTCTGCTTGGCTGGTGACACTTAAAGGACACACAAGGAACAAGCTCTGCCTGCTAGATGAGCGAGGGACAGAGGCTGGAGGTGTTGGTGTGATGACTGGTGGTTGCTTGTTCCACTCTTCATCTCCACACTCACTCCCACTCCCATCTTTAGCTATAGACTACCATCTTGCATGTGTCACTTTTGTTGAGTTTTGTTTACTTATTGGGTCTGCGAGTTACAGCCGTCTTGTTTTCCAGGAATTTGGTTGTAGGTTTAGTTTCCTGGATTCTAGTTCTGGGGGAGCTACCTGAATCTGACGGTCAACTGCTGGCTGGAGGTTTCTTCCTCCTCCAGGTCCAGAGAATTGGACTCAGCCTTGTTAGATTTATCTACCTGGATTATTAAACATCCATCAAGACTTCTCCCTCTTGTTTATTTTGGCCGGGGCACCCAACTCCCTGTTCTGTTCTGGATGATTGTGTTTTTAAAATAATATTTTAAACATTACTATCATCTGGACTTCATGTGTTATGTGGCTTGTGAACCCCTCCTAGATATACAGACCATAACAAACTATTATAAACACAGAGGCCCCTAGGGGCTTAGTGGATTTCTCTGAAACTATAGTTTAACTAGTAAAAATCATGAAGATACTCACGAGTATTACTAGATTGGTGATGATGCTCTTGAACCAGGCCACCCTGTTGCAATGTTGGTTAGTTACATTTATGCATTCTACTTACTACTAAAACAGCATGGCTATAATTCCTTCCCACACAGTTGACATTGCTTGAGTCAGCTGATGCAGAGCCACTTGTACTGACAGCGTCCTCTGAAAGGCCTGCACACATTTTATTGGTAATTTTGTCATTGATACATTTGACATTTTGCATGGGAAAAGGCATATGCATTTTTTTAAATAATTTTCTTTTTTTTTGGGTACATACCTTTTGAGTCTCCTGATTTATTTATTTTCCCACTGTGAACTGTGTGTTAGAAGATTAACCTAACTTAAAGCTGAAGATGAAATAGCTATTTTGTAATTGTTTGATTGGTGAAAAGTTTTACATTTGAAATAAAAAGGAGTACCCAATACACCCCCCCTGTCACAATCCTCACCGTTGGAACCCATTTGCAGGGAGGCGAGCGA
>NC_056508.1:20077826-20104759 GCF_014905685.2 Nematolebias whitei | reverse complement strand
ACAGGACAGAGGAGGACTGAGATGTCTGTGAATACAGAACAATGACCTGACAAGGAGTGGAGGAGAGAAAGGCTTTTTATAAGACAGAGGGAGAGTGAGTAATGAGAGCACCTGGGCAGGTGGCTGATGAGGGACAGGTGTGAATGATAAAGACTGAGGAGTGGAGAGGCAGACTGAGGAGTGAGTGGAAAACAGGACCAGATACACAGGAACAGAAACCACACAAAGAGCAGAACAACAAGAGCACAAAAAGCAGAGTGGGGAACACAAACACAAACAGAAACAGGAAATGGTACAATCCTTACACCCCCCCCCCCCCCCCAAACAAAACAAAACAAACAAAAAATACCCATCTCAAATTAAAATCTCCACTCTTAATTAGCTTGTTTGTGTAAAGGTTTAAGTATAAACACTGAAAAAGGCCAGCTGATACATATTCAATGTTTTTTGATACTCTAACAAACCCTATTTGCACAAATCAGCAGGCATTGACTCGAGCTGAGGTGCAGCAACATAACTGAAACAACCAACGCACAACAAGGAGACAGTTATAAGAAAGTGGCAAAGCATTTCCAGGAAGCTCCGCCATCTGTTTGCAAAGTGATAACAAACAGAATGTAAAGTGGAGGTCTTGAAGTTAAAGAAAAACTTTACGAGATTGGATGAAGGATAACTAAAAAGGTACATCAAAGCCTCAATTTGACTTCAGAAGGCCTTGAAGGAAATTCAGCACACTTTGAATTTATGGCACACATTTTATATGCAGCCGTATGAGCATAAATATGTCCTTTATAAAAGCGTCATCAGGAGAAAAAAAAATCTGTATCTTCAACGCTTGGAACTTAACAGAACATTGAAGAATGCAACATTCTTTGTTTTTACATGTAAATTATGCTAAAGTGCAAACATAAACAAACACAAGCCCTCATTCTCAAGATAATAAAAAAGGTTATGTTTTTATGGTACATTGTTGGTATACAAGTTCAAGTCAATTTTATTGTCGTTATCACCACACGTGGTACATGAGGTAGAACAAAATTATGTACACAGGGTCCCAGTTACACCCAACAATAGCAAAAATATAAAGTGTAATAAGAAACATTAAATAAGGATCGAAGATATTAACTAAGATTTACACCAAATGGCACGCCAAAACATCTAAGATATATGATATAAACTAATAATGTAAAACAATACGGCATAAAACAGCAGCCCAAACATGAGTCCATGTTGAGCAGATGGGTATGAATGAATACAGCAGCATGAGATCATCAGCACATATAAGTCACATATCAGTTAAAGTGGCATTACAGTGTTTTTTTTTTTTTACAATGATTATCCTGGATAAGGGATTTTTGAGTCTAACAGCGTCAGGGTAGAAGCTGTTCCTCAGTCTAGTGGTTCTACACTTAATGCTCTTCAACCTCCTGCCTGAGGGGAGCAGGGCAAAAAGTGTGTGTGCTGGGTGAGTGGGATCCTTCATGATGCAGGTGGCCCTCTTCCTGCATCTGGAGGTGTAGATGTCTGTGATGGTGGAGAGGCTGACTCCAACAGTCTTCTGTGCAGCCTTCACCACTCTCTGCAAAGCTTTTCTTTCTGCAGCTGAGCAGCTTCAGTATTATATTAACAACAAAGACAAACTTTATACTGCAAAATTAATTTTCCATAGAATAGCAAGAAACCAGTAACACTTGTTTCAAAAACTGGTAGAAAAGCTCTAAAGGATTCATATATTTCTGTTTTGTGAAGGCGAGCATACAGCTTTTCACCAAAATACATTAAAAAACACATCAGTCTGAGAAAACAAGACAGAAGATATTGGAAGTATTAAAAGTGTTAAGTCCTCCCACAATCAACAAAACTAGTTCACTTAAATAGGTATGTACCTGAAAAATGATAAACGAAGTTAATAACTGTATCCAGTATCATGGATAAGGACAGAAGAAAATGTTATCTTTTCACAGAGCGGGCAGTGTTGCATTTCAAAACCTGCAGTAAAAGCACATGACAACAATGCAGAACACAACACGTGTATTTGGGTTGAATACATACAACCTGTCTGACCATTGCACAGCTACACTTTTTTTTCTTCCTCCACCATTCTTTTCTCTGAAAAGTTGACACTGCTGTACAAACACCTCTAAATAATGAAAATGTGCTCTCAGGGTCAAGCAGCTCCTCAGCCAAACCGGTTTCCTGGCAAACAGTCAATACAGTGTTCCAGCAGTGAGTGGGGGTGTGGAAAAACTCCCTCTTTGTCCCTGAGATTTTAATGCAGCTGTCTCTGCAGTTGAGCAGCCAAGCCAGGGAAACAGTAGCTTTGTCAGATCCCCCTGGTTCTTACCCTTTGAGTCTTATTATTCGTCATGCCTCCCTAATCTTTTGCATGCTTTGATTCTCACCTGCAGCAGCCCATCCTCTCACCTTTAACCTCTGCCCACTTGATCATTTCACACATTCTTTCCTCTGATTGAACTGCATGGGAGAATGACAATTTATAGAGGATATGGACTTTAACTAGAATGTTCTCCCCTGTTTTAGTCCTTAGTTCATTTTCAATACATTAACATTTTTTTACAGTGGTTATAAACCTACATGACTGTTGTTGCACAACTTTGAACCACGCCGGTGGCAACAGTTCACATATAGTCACTGCTTTCAAACATGGGACTGGAATTAAACAAAAAGGTTCTTATGATAAATTAAAGCTTAAAACATATATCTTTACAACTAACTAAAGTATATAGATTAAAACATTAAAACCTGACAAGCAATTGGGCTTGTTCATTTGTTTTCCTGTATCTGTTGAAGTTCTTCGCTGGAAAACTTGAAACAAAAAAGCCTGGAGGCATTTAAAAGTCTGGATCCCTGGTGAGTCTGAATGTATGATTTACCAGTAAATTTAAATTCATATGTTCTGAGGTGGGATTCTGTGGAAAGCTTTTGAACAAATATTATCGTTTTTGTTTTTAATAATGGTAACACTTTACATTAAGGTACACAAAATTTGATTAACTACTAGAGAACGCCTCAGGAACGAATCAGGAACAAATCAGGAGTTAATAGGTAGTTAACCAGTACTTACTGGGGAACACACAGCCAAGTCTTATTAGGGGAGTACTGGTTAGTTACCTGGGAAACAAAGAGGAACTAATCAGGAACCAATGGGTAGTTAACATGGAAACCAAGGAGAAACGAATCAGGAGCTAATGAGTAGTTAACCAGTACTTACTGGGGAACACACAGCCAAGCCTTTTTAGGGGACTACTGGTTAGTTACCTTGTAAACGAAGAGGAACTAATCAATAACTAATGGGTAGTTACCAAGGAAACTAACGAGGAACAAATCAAGAGCTAATGGGTAATAAAATCAGTAATCACTAGGAATCTGTTTTTTGACAATTACGAGCTGTGACCTCACTGTTTATTCAGAACTCACATGGAGAATGTCTCCTGTTTCTGTGGTAACTAACCAGTAGTCCCCCCATTAGGCTTGGCTGTGTGTTCCCCAGTAAGTACTGGTTAACTACCCATTAACTCCTGATTCGTTCCTCTTTGGTTTTCTTAATAACTACCCATTAGTTCTTGATTGGTTCCTCTTCATTTACAAGGTAACTAACCAGTAGTCCCCTAATAAGGCTTGGCTGTGCATTCCCCAGTAAGTACTGGTTAACTACCCATTAGCTCCTGATTTGTTCCTTAGGCGTTCCCTAATAGTTAAGCAAATGTTGTGTACCGTATTGTAAAGCGTTACCTTAATCATTTTTGTTCAGAGAAATTTAGACAGTTAAAACATTTAAATCTGGGGTATCTTTTTTGATTTGTGCTCTTTTATATTTTGTATGTTCAAAATGAAAAAAATATAAAAAGACTTAAATCTGGTGACGTTTCTAAACCACAGTTGATTGCTTGCATCTTAAAACAACTCCAGTCTCAAAAATGTCTTTATGGTTCATCAAAACATGTTACAATAGAAGTTACAGAATAATATGTTTCACTGTAATGTTTTGACAATGTCTCTGAGCTGGTCTTATCTTATTGCTAGATTTACTGTTTTTTGTTGATTCACTTATGTTCTTCAGAAATGTGTTTCAAGAAACTCATTTCTGTGCTATGCTTTATATAAAATAGCACTTATATTTATTATCTGCCACAGTAGACAATATGGTGATAAAGATGACATCACAGTTAAGTGAGCTTATCTAAAACAAATTGTGCATAACATAACCAGTTTTACAGGTGATGAGCCAAGATTTGTTGTGGTAGTAACTGGGCATCATCCCCAACACATACTCTGACTACTACGTATTGTGCTACATCCTCACTTAAAACATTTCCTGTTAGAGTCAATACTGTTTGTTAGCAAAATCACTCACAAACCACTGGATGGATTTTAGTGAAACTCAAGAAGTAATCTTTGACTGTACAACTGCAAATGAATTTGTATTGAATTGTTGATATATTGAATTGTTTGTATTGAACGCTTTTTGAACTGCAAATGAAGCACATGCGTAGTCCACAATTCAAAATGACTGATGCCACAGATAATTGACTTTAGCCAACACAAAAATGTCCCTAGCCCAGTTAGTTGTACATATAATAGCATGGTAATAGCTGAGACAGACTTTGAACGTGAACACATTCTGCAGGATCTCAGAATATTGCATGAAGTTGTGCAAGTCATTAGCAAGATTCAAATTTAAGTTGTTAAAAGGAGGGTTCATCTCAGTCATCCTAGCAAAGAGAAATAGGTGCAGTAGCAGTTTCTTTGAAAACTTCTAAAACTTCACCAAATAAATCTTGTGCAGAGTTCAGCATTCAAGAGCCTCCTTTCAGCTTGCATTAGCAGTCAACACACAAGGAGCTCTGGAGAGGCAGGATTATCATGCTGAATCGCCTGGGAATCTGCATCTCCCACACTCCATTAAAACATCAACCTCAAGGTGCTGGAGGCAGCAGGAAACATGGGAAACTACTTCTCTTCCCTCTGCTAGCTTTAACTCACATGCATCCATTAGGGTTGCTTAAAAGTGAACAGTCGCATGAATTTTGCAGCTGGTTTCTCTGGAAATGATTATTAAAATACAAAATTGGGCTTCAAAGCTGCTTGCCTTTTTTGGTCCGTCATGTAACTTGGGTCAGAATGTGCAGATTTATGAGAACTTGTCATTTATATGTGCTTTTACATTTAATATCAGTATTTTTTTTTCTTGCACCGCTTCATTTACCGTCCTCATTTATGTTTCCCAAAATTGCTGTACAGCTTTTATCATTTTGCAGAGAACATGACACCAAACTGGCGGACACACAGAAATGAAAATGAACGTACAAACAAGCTGTTTATATAAATAATGTGACGAGTGAGTACATGGCAGCACTGTGATGTCCTGAGGTAGAAACTGGAATGATTTAATTTCAAACAACATTTGAATATATAATAACAAAAATGATTATTTTATCCAGACTTTTCTGGGCAGCAGTTCAGAAAATCTAATTGAGAACATTTAGCCATTTTTTAATTTTGAAAAATAACTTGTTTTTAGAGACGCCCAACATATTTGTATTATAAAGGTAGAAGAAAATCTTTAATTTTAGGTCTTCATATACCTTAAAAGGTAACAGATATTTTAAAATGGAATGTGCACTTTATTTACATGCATTTGAATATTTTGGGGGTTGGTTGGTGTACCATTAAGGGAATCACTTTGCACTTCCTTATCCTGTCCCTTGGCAACAGTAGGAGACTGTGGGTGAATAACACAGAAAATGTCACTATGATAAATCTAACCTTTCTAGGGAGCTCTGAGTGGCTGCATACCTGTGTACTTGCATTAATAACCAGATCTATCAAAAGGGAGTTTTCAGTTGCATTAGTGTTTGGGGAGTAATTGCTGTCAGCAGGTCAGGTCATAAATCCTGACACTTCAATCACAGCAACTCCATAAATCACACTTAAAAAAAAAAAAGTTCACATGTGATGTACAGTTTCTTTCTGTCCTCTCTGCAAACTAAAACTCAGAGAACTTGTTAAACAATTAATAGTATCGCATCTAAGTGTCACAAAAAATTGATTTGTAATTGATAAACTCATTTAATGGCAAAAAAAAAAAAGAACATGTTGACTGAGTTTCATAATTTGTAAATGATTAATAGTTTCCTACTCATAAACATCACATTTTCGCTTACATAATTCATGATGGTTAGGTACCCATTAACTCATAATTGTGGGAATCTCTGCGTTCCCCTTTAACCACCTTTCTCCTCAGCAGCTAATCAGCTGATAGCCACACCTGCACCTCCTGCTCTATTTAAGCCTCAGCCAGACGTTCAGACTTTGAGCATTAATTGCCTTTGGTAATTCTGTGACAGCCAGCAAACCTTAAATTGTTCAGTCTTTGACTAACCTGTTGCTTTTTCTGCTCATCTGCTCAGTTCCTGTCTGTCCTGCTTGCCCAACTCCCTCCTGGCTCCCTGGCTGCGTTTGATCCATCAGTGCTGCACACCCAACCCAGCTCTGAAAACCCCACTCTGGATTCATCTAAAACAATACACCATATATCAAATACTCACCTCTCTGGATTCTCCTTCACCTCCAGACTCTGCACCTGCCTCTCTTCGACGCCACCTGCAATTACATAACCAGTAAGACGAACAACTTCAACCTGCCTCAATTATTGAAAGATTAATCAATACCAAGATACACATCCAGTCTCCTGCTTCCTCCCACAGCCAAACATCACTTGATTCCAGCACTGTAAATAAATGACCACTTTTTTATTCCTGACCTCTCCTCTTTGGTCTGCCATTTGGGGTCATACAAAAATCAATCATGTTAATAATTGTAGTGAACTAAGCCTCAGGTCAAAACCTGACCCTGAGGACCTTCGTGGGACAGAAACTGTTATTTCATTGATTTGAGTCCAGAAATACAAATTAAGCTCATCCAGAGACTTTCTAAGTGTGTCCTGCACTAATCAATTGAAAGAACACTCTCTTTTTTATTATCATTACTATTTTACAATATCTTGATAATCAAAGTGTGTTTAGTTCAAATCATTTTTAAATGTGAAGTGAACTACTCACTTTAAATCAACTGTGAAACAGTATTAATGATTTTTTAATCCTCATTCAAAGTAGAAATCAAGTTAATGTCTGTTACAGAGTAATTATGCATTTTTTGATCTTCTGTCTGAAATGAGAAGGCGTGATGTCGGTCAAAAATCGGAGACAGTCGCAAACAAGTTTATTGGAACGAGCTGTCATGTTTTTAAACCTATCAGACAGAAAATAGGAAGCTGGCACCTGTGGTCTGTCATCTCGCCTAAACATTTCTCTGTCTGTTCCAAAAACATTTCTCCGTCTGTTCCAAAAACATCTCACTGTTTTTCTGACTTGTAGTAACCTCTTACGTCACTAAAACCACACCCCTGTTGGTTCTTTCAACCAATCAGGATTTCCCAAAAGGGGACCGGAAGCAAACTCTTTAAAAAGTCGACACTTCCTAGTTCCAGTCAGTTCCGGGGAAGAACAGAAGTTCTGGAGTTCAAAGTTCTGAGAGCAGAACCGAACGAAAGTTCTGAAGGGCTGGAGTTAGTTGGGAGTTCTTCCGAGTCTCGTGGGGATTATGGAATCTTCCACATCTGAGTGGAACTCTGACGGGTTCACAGCTCATGTGAGTCCACCCGGGAGGTGAGCGTGCTGTTGAACGAAGTACCATCACTACTCCAGACATTTCTCTGCAATCCTACGGAGACGCTGAAATGGTAACGTTGAAAGAGAACTCTACACCGAAGCTGAGATATCTTCTGCAAGGTAAAGAGTCGATTTCCACTACCGAAGTGTACCGAGGGTGAGCTGGGTTCGGATGGAGGGTGCCGTTCGTTATCAACACATTTTCCCTCACACATCTTTTCTCTCCATTTAAACTCCTTCATTTCCCATCTTTAAAACTCTTCTATCTTGCCAGTAATTAATCCAGATATTTTCAGAAATGTCTGTTGTAATTAGTTGCAAGTGAGAAATCATGGCCGTATGATTTCTCATTGTAAATCTTATTAATTAAGCTGTGTTAATTGTAATCAATCTGCCAATTAATGTAAATGTGTGATGTGTTTTTAAATCATTTAAAATAAATGACCCACTGTTGTTGGTGAGTCAGAAATTTAAACACGTCTCTGTCCACATTTACTCCACAAAGCACGATATGACTTAGTCCAGAAAAATGAAAGAATCCGTTTAAATTAAGTATAATATCATGTACTTGAACTAGTCCAGATATTATAAAATGTAAGAGAGCACCCCTGAGCTGAATCCATCTCTCGGCTCTCTCATTACATAATGAACAAAAGAACACTTTTAATTTAACGAAACAGAATATTGTGTGCGTGTCAGATTTGTGGAAGTACCGGGAACTCAAATGCAAACTTAACACAAGGAGCTCAAAACACAAGGAGCTCAAAACATTAATTATTAAAAAGGAAAAATAAAATGGTGTCTTGGCAGCAAACTGAACTAACAAGAAAGCTCAGATGATCACTGGAAAGACAAAAGACACAAACCTTGAGGCATGAAGGTCAATAGAGAACTTCTGATAAGCTGATGGCAGGAGACTGACTTTATAGAGCAGAGGTAATGAGATATTGGAAACAATCTGAACTTATTAGAGAACAGGTGAGAGTGGCAGGCTGACTAAGAACAGACAGTGAGGAAGCTAACTGAAGCTGAACTGAGAAACTGGCATAGGGAACATATGGAGTTGAACGAAACTTTGGAAAACGGCAAATAACCCTAATAAAACACCAGACACAAATCTTGACACTGGGGGACTTACTTGGATACTGTACCCAATCAGTCCCCACCCCCCACCCCCCCAATTCTAGGGGGTATTATTTATAGCCATAAATTTTGTGGGATTTCAAAAAGGAAGGGGGGGGCGACACACACTGGTGAGGGATTTTGGGGGGGTCGTCCACGAGAATTTTGAAGAAAGTAGATACCATTTTCTGCATTATGGTGTTTTTAAAAGGTTAAACATCTACGTTTACCTACATATGTAAGCACTTGAATCAACAACTATTTTAGAGTTAATGTCACAACAAGTAACCTGACCAACAGCACTCCTTGTGTGACTAGAACGCGCTCCACTTCTCCCAAGCATCCTAACACTATCAGCCTAACACTAGGCTGTTTAACATTAGAATGATGGTCCTCCTTTTGCACGTGAACAACTAGTTTTCACAGGCACCAGCAAATTGTTTGATCCACTATGAAAAGGTGCACCTTATAAGACCAATTTTGTTTGCAGCGCCTCAAACTGAAGAAGTCTTCTGGATAAAAGACAAACCGTTTTAACAAAGAATAATCCATCCAGCGAACCTGACAACCTTGTTAGATAATAATCGTTCCTTCTTATCAATGGCCTAGCCTACATAAAGCAACATGATCATCCATCATGTTTATTAGTTGCTTAAAATAACCAGTTAAAACTTTGGTAGTGGACTAGGTCTAATGTAGGTCTATTGCCTTTAACACGGTGTGATTTGTTTTGGTCCAGTCTGTTCTCTACTCTGTTGGCCATTTTAGTTAGCTTCTGCTGCTATTTGTATCTGTATTTCTATTTTATGTTTTCCTGTCTGCTGTGCATGTTTGTTTCTTTTGTACAGCACTTTGGTTGGCCTTGTTGCTGTTTTAAGTGCTATATAAATAAATTGGTATGGTATGGTATGGTATGGTATGGTAATGTAATGTTATGTAGTTGAACTGTCAAGAGACAAACATGTAGCATTAACATAGTATGAACAACATTTAGGAAGTGTTTCTATAAGAACTATCCATCCATTATCTTTACTTACTTTTTCCTTTTCAGATTGAGGGGGTTTCTGGTGCCCATGTCCAACAATGACTGCGAGAGGAGGGGTACACCCTGGACAGGTCTCCAGTCCATCACAGGGAAATATAGAGACAAACTACTATTCATGCTCTCACTCACACCTAGGGACAATTTAGAGTTACCAATCAGCCTAACGTCTTCCCTCTATAAGAACCATTATTAAATATGTTCCATTTTAACTTTATTAGCCATACATTTTACATTTTACTGCACAGATTGATGACACTGAGCTGAGCTGTCTAACGTTTGCAGAAAACACATGTATTTGAATTAAATGAGGTGGTAATGGAGACGTCAACAACTGAATGATGTGAACGGTAAGATAGCTCCATCCACCCAAAAAATGTTACCCATAGTGAGCCAACCTCAGACAAACAAACAAACAAGATAGCTGTAATGGTGGAGGTAGTAAAGCTCATGGCGTTACTTGAGACATTTGGTGACACATTTCTGCCTTTTCAGCTAATAATAAGGCAAAGAAGACAGGCAATAAATAAATAATCAAAGCTAACTATTTCAGTATATGTTTTGATGCCGCAAAGCAACACAGGGTTAGAAATCACAGTGAAATTCATTATGTACTAAAAGTGTAAATTTTACAGTACACAACAATCTAATAATACTTTGTCTAAAATCAGTTTAGTGTTAACTGATCATAGCAAACAAAAACAAAAACTTATGCAACCAGAAATTGCATATATCTATATACAAAACACAAAACAAAGCACAGCTAGCTTTAAGCATTAACCTTTAATTTAACCATTAAGCATGTAATGGATTAATCATGTAATTATGACAGAAAATGGAACGTATGCTTGCAGTTACCTTCATACAGATGAACATGTGATACTTCCTGTTTCTCACTATTGTATTCAGCTGATCATGACGTTTTTGGTTTTGATTTTGAATTGAAATAAACTGTAACCCACCCTCTGGTAACACGTCTGAATTGCATGTTCCACGCTGACAACATTTAATAATTTTTTTTCTGATGATTTTTCATGAAATCCCACTGACCGCAAAGCGTTCGTAACACAAAACCCTAAGCTCCTGTAGGTAAGGGGCATTTCACTTAGGGACAAATTACAATCTCCGATTGGTCAATTGCTGACAAGCCTACTGGACTGATTGACAGGTGGCGTTGAAGCAAAAAAAAAAAAAAAAAAAAAAATCATAGATTTTTACTGACCCATTTAAGACTGTCACCATTTTTTCCAAATTTATTCTATATTTGGTGAATCTAAGGTTTGAGAACGGAGTTTCCTTACAAAATTTTATTGATGGTTTCTTTATTTTTCAGTGGTGCTGAGTTCAAATTTAGGGGTGCTTGAGCAGCCCACAAAAGATGCTAAAATTGCCATTTCATAATAAAAATAACAAACATACAAATAAATATAAAGGATCTGCTGCTCATTTTCCAAGTTCCTAAGCCAGTGCCTAACTCTAGTAGTCATCAGGTGAGAGTAGAGGTGCACCCCGGAAGGTTGTCAGTTCATTACAAGACCATTTAGAGAGATAAACTGTTCACATTCAAACCTAGGGCCAATTTACAATAGCCATTTAATCTAGCATACATGCTTTTGGACTGTGAGAGATAACTGGAATAACTGAAGAAAGCTCATGCATGCACCAAGACGCTGGCAAAGTCCAGACTTAAAAGACCCCATTGAGTTTCACACCAATGACATTCTTGCTGCAGAGCAACACGACTAACAAACTGCATCACACTGCAGCCCAATCTAAGAAGCAGTAATATAACAAATGACACAACCAAAAAACATTTTAGATGTAAGAATGCAGTAGGTATACAAAAATATTTATGGACAATACTATGTCGCAAGTTGTCAAATAAGAGATGATGAAACACTAACAGCTTTGGCAATTGCCAAACACTCAGCAAAATAGCCTGCAGGCATTTATCAGAAATATTGGCACAGCACTGATGGCTTAAGTTCACCCCTGTGATTAAAGGTTGTGTTAAATTAAAAATGTCGTGACTTTGCTGTCTCAAGTTAGCATCTCTCCCTTAATGTTCCCCTGGTGTTCATGAAATCCATGACATCGTCATCAAAATAAAACATTTGCCAATTTTGCTTTAGGAAAACAATCTATTTAAGTTAAATAGTGGGCTGCAGTAGCTTGGTGGTTAGTGTCACGGTCTTGTAATCCTGAGGTTGTGGGTTTGAGCCCAGGTTGCGTTAGAGAGGGCATCTTACGTAAAACAAAGTGTCAAATCGTTCATGCAAGTTTCCTTGCTGTGGTGACTCCTGAAGAAGAGAGTGGCCAAAATAGACTTACTAATCTATGCAAATTAAAAAATACTTTTTGTGTCACTCCTTTCTTGTGTGATTTGCTGCTAACCTGATGGCTTGTTTAATCAATGTCATTTGATTGAAGAAAACACTTTATAGACAACCATGCTTTAAAGATAACTATGAAAAACACACAAGTTTAACTGGAGAAAGTTTTGCGCAACAGTTGTTACTCCTGGTGTGTTCTACAAATTTTATAAATAAATATATAAATAAATTATGATCACTGTTTTTTTGTGGGGGGTGGGGGTGAGCATCACGATTTTTGGGATAAAAGATGACATATTTTGTCAAAGAAGATCCAGAAGATCTGACTCAACCTTGTTAGATTTATCTACCTGGATTATTGAGCATGCATCAGGACATCATGTTCATGCTGACTAATGGAACATTAATTCAAACTGGAACTCATATGCACATAGCTGCATATACGTTTTGGCATAATTATACAAATTTTAAACAGGGTTCTGTTACTGATTCAGAAAAAAAAAATATCCCCAAACAGGAAGTGAAGGGAAGTAAAAATGGTTGTATTTTGAAATGAACAGGAAGTGGAACATGCTTTCATCTGCAGGAGCTACGGAAAACGTTTTGGTGATTCCAGCAGGACTCAGTTCTTTCCAACAGGTGAGTAAAAGATTACAGATGAATGTTACTGTGTGTCTCTTTCCTTATGTATCCAGAAGAAGGTACAGGAGTCTTTGTCTTTTGTTAAGTTTATTTCATTTTTGTGGGTATTATGTTTATTTTCTGCATTTTGTGCTTTGTTCGGTTCCTCCGTGTTCCCTCTGTGCCATCAGTCCATTCCCTCAGTCATTTATACACTTATACTCCATCTCTGGCTACTGTCCTCAGTTTTCATTCAGTCCATGTGTCTCGGTTTTCCCATCAGCCCCAGTCAATATATTATTTCTGTTCTCATTCATTTGTCAGTCAAGCATTGTTGGTTTTCATGTCATATGCAATTATTTTTCTGTGCTTCATTGTTTTTTGTGTCTTCTTGTGCTTATCCAGTTTTGCTGCTTGTTTTATTTTTTTGAATAATGTTTTTTTTTTTTTTAGCTCATCAAGTCAGTCTTCTTGATAAGGTCCAATATCATTCAATCATGAGACAATGTACAAAACAATGTACAAATAGGGAAGAAAAAACAAGTAAAAAAAGGCTTCACAATCAAAGTTTCTGTCAACATACTTAGAACAAAAATGGGGCATTGGAAATACCCTCCATTTATTCATTCATCTGTTCATTTGTCTGTGCATGTTGTGAGTGTGATAACTTGAAAAATAAGTGAGATACCAACTTCATTTTTGATATGTGGCTGCATCTAGGCATAATAAAGTTTCCTTTTAAAAATTGGGTTGCCACGTCAAAATCCACAATGACCACCAACATTTGAACACTGTCCACCCCTGTCATTTCAGGAGACTATGCTTTACTGTTGATAGTAAACTCAAATGATTGGGGTGGTTGAATAATAATCTACTGGGCCAAAGCCACCACTGGGCACCCCCTGGCACTGCCATTACACCTGTTGGTGAATAAAATTGCTCCCTCTGCTCACCAGAATGCATGACTCTTCACCACCTTGGACAACAAATAATTCCACCACCTTGGACAACAAATATTAAATAAAACAAAACAAATAATAATATACAATACACACTGTGACCTCTACCCACTTGAACATTTTGCAACAGAAAACACCCCCCTCCCCCCACCCCAAACCCCCCCCCCCACTCATCTCAAAAACTACAAACATTCACTTCAATATTCAAACCCTTCAATAACGGGAGACATAGGTGCACGACCTGTTAACACTTAGCTTTGCTTTACTACAAAGGAGAACTTTGCCTACTATGAAGCTGGAAGTTAATTAATTTATTTTTTATTAAAACAAAAGCTACAAGAATGGCCCAAACCAAATATTTTTTAACATATTTTTAAGACTACCTTCAATTAGCACTCAAAGTACATGTAAATGTGCATTTTCCGCTTGGAACTATTTTCATAATAGTTTAATTTATTTTGTGAACAAACATGCTCCTTTTCATCAGTTCAGAATAAACGGACGAGACAGCCCCTGGTTTACTCCAGAGCTAGTTGACCTCCTGCACAGGAGAGATCATCTTTGAACCACAGCAAGAAAATCTGACTCAGACACTGATTGGTTGAGTTTTCGACAGATGAGGAATAAATGTACAACTGCTGTCAAAACAGCAAAACACAACTATTTATTTTCTCAGACCTCCAAAAATCTAAATGACCCCAACAGATTCTGGAAAACTATCAAATCTCTCTCAGGCACCCCCCAATCATCTGACCTCCCATCACAACTTCTCGTTAACTCTGTTCTTGTGTCAAATAAGCACGAGATCCTGAACTGTTTCAACAAACATTTTGTTGCTTCTAGTTCTTTATTTGACACAGTAACTAATGGAAAATCAGTCACTTCACTTAATAACCAAACTTCTACAAATCAAATCCCTCCTACAAGTCAATCCTCCGTTAATCACACCTTCTCTTTTTCTCCATTCTCAGTCAGTGAGGTTAATAAACTGTTAAAAGATCTTGATCCTAAAAAATCTGCAGGTCCAGATGAACTTCCACCTTATTTCTTAAGGCTGGCTGCTCATATCATCACAGTCCCTGTGACCCACATCTTCAATCTCTCCATAAGACAAAACTCCATCCCAGACACTTGGAAAACAGCCTTTGTTCTTCCTTTGCTGAAGGGAGGAGACCCCACCTCACTGAACAACTATCGATCAATCTCTAAACTCTGCATTTTAGCCAAGGTTCTAGAAAAACTGATAAACTCTCAAATCAAAAATTACTTGGACTCATTTAACATCTTACCTCCACATCAATCTGGTTTCAGGAAACAACACAACACAACCACTGCTTCACTGAAGGTTCTTAATGATGTTGTTGAAGCACTGGATGCTAAGGATTATTGTGTTGCACTTTTCTTAGACCTGTCTAAAGCTTTTAACACTGTGGATCATAACATCTTGTGTCATGAGCTCTCAAAAATCAGTTTATCAGGTCACACCATTGGTTGGTTCTCTAACTATCTCTCAGACCGGAGGCAATGTGTTCAACATAATGGTACTTCCTCCAGTTATTTAACAGTCAACAATGGTGTACCACAAAGCTCAGTCTTAGGACCCACCCTCTTTACAATCTACATAGGTAATGTAGGTCAAAACATCTCTGATGCAGCCTTACATTTCTATGCTGATGACACAGTTGTTTATTGTCAAGCTAAAACAGTTGATAAGGCTTTCCAGCTTTTGCAATCCGCATTCAACATCATCCAGACAGATTTGTTCACCTCAAACTTGTCCTGAATACTGACAAAACCAAAGAGATGCTTTTTTCAAACAGGACGTCGGTCCCAGCAGTTCTTCCTCTGATTTCATCCTCAAATGGTGTCCCGATTGAGTTTGTTGATTCCTATAAATATTTGGGTATCTTGGTCCACTCGCATCTCTCTTTTAAGCTCCATGTGGAAAACCTAGTAAAGAAACTGAAAGTTAAACTGTTTCTTTTTCAGAAACAGATCCTGTCTAACTCTGAATGCTAGGAAACATCTTGTATCTGTGACCTTCCTTCCCTTTGATTACGGTGACATTATTTACATGAACGCTCATACATGCACCTTACAGATGTTGGATGCTGTCTATCACGGTGCACTAAGATTCATAACTGGCTGTGAGTATCGTACCCACCACTGCACCCTGTATTCACTGGTTAACTGGACATCATTAACTTCATGCAGACTCTCTCACTTGTGCATTTTCATCTTTAAACCACTTCTTGGTCTGCTGCCTTCATACATCTCCTCCTACATGTCTCTGTGTGAGTGCAGCTACAGTGTGCACTCTCAGGACATTATTACCTGCAGTGTTCCCTCAGTGTGGACTGAACTTGGCAAAAGGGCCTTCTCCTACTCCGCTCCTGTTTCCTGGAATATCTTGTAAAAAGATCTGAAGCTCTCGACCTTGACCTCTCTAAGTGGCTTTAAGAATCTGTTGGACTCCTGGCACCAATGCAGACATGTTCCTGTTTTTAGTTTTCTACATTCACCTTATAATCTAGCCATTTTTTGTTACTATTTTTGCCATTTTATTAAAAAAAAAAAAAAAAAAATCTGTATGCCTTTTTGTGGCTGTCTATTGTTGTCGCTGTTGTCATCATTCTTTGTTGAAATCAGGTCTCTCTTGTAAATGAGTCCTCGAGGCTCAATGGGATTTACCTGTCTAAATAAAGGTTGAAAGAATTTAAAAAAATATATGGTGCACGTACACTGAAACATGCCTTTAATGGATTTTCCTCTTGTTCGAATATGGACATTCTGGACTTTAAAATCTCGATAGCAATGACCAACTGTAAGTCGCAAGGCAGTTGACAAAGAAGAACTATTAGTTTTCCACATAATAATGTTATCATTTAAATGATGTTTAACTCTTGGCCCTGGGGGCCCCTTTACACAGGTGGGTGATCCTGATATGTTTTACACAACCTACATGCCCTATTAGAATGTAATTGGATTGTTGTAAATTTGGAAAACCTCCTTCAGTGTAAAAACATCCCTGACACTGCTAATACCCACCAAATACATTTTGCCCTACAATTTTTCACATCTTTGTGACACTCTCTTGCACCATCACTACTCTGTGTAGGTCAGCAGCACATCCCCACAATGATGATTCCACAAACACCTACAATCCCATCTGAAGCCAAATCTCTGCACGGCTTCTTGTGACCATGCCAGAATGCAGCTATTCATGAGAAGATCATGTCACAATGGTGCAACACAGATGGCATAGCCTAGGCATGAGGCTAGCATGACCCATAAGCCTGATACACTACCACCATGATGGTAAACCACTAGAAATTTTCCAAAAGCTTTTATCATGCTCTATAACTTGTACTGGGAAACATGATAAATGTGAGCTCCCATGGTTGTGTGCGTTTGTACTATTTCTGATAACTGACATGTCAAAGTTTCTTTATTTGTCATTTGCACCACATGTGGTACATGTGGTGGAATGGAAATGTGTACACAGGGTCCCAGTTACATACAACAAAAGTATAAATTGTAAAGAACAGCAATAAGATCTAAGGTATGAGCTAAGAAATATGCTAAACTATGAATACGCTAAGCAATAATAGTACAAAACAATACGCCAAATAACAGCAGCATAAACATGAATCTGTGTGAGCAGGTGAGTATGAATGAACACAGCAGCATGAAATAAATCAGCAGCATAAGAACTACAACATGGATAATCAGCAGCACATATCAACAATCAAGTGGCATTACAGTGATTATTTTTCCACAGTGATTATCCTGGTTAGAGATTCATGAGTCTAACAGCCTCAGGGTAGAAGCTGTTCCTCAGTCTAGTGGTTCTGCATTTAATGCTCCTCAACCACCTGCCTGAGAGGAGTGGGGCAAAAAGTGTGTGTGCTGGGAGTGGGGTCCTTCATTATGCAGGTGGCCCTCTTCCTGCATCTGGAGGTGTATATGTCTGTGATGATGGTGAGACTGACTCCAACAGTCTTCTATGCAGCCTTCACCACTTTCTGCAAAGCTTTTCTTTCTGCAGCTGTGCAGCCTCCATGCCACACGTTGATGCTGGAGCAAAGGATGCTCTCCACTTCACACTTGTAGAAGTTTGCAACTTTGCAAGTTTACAACTTGTGAAGTGTTGCGGCAGTTGTCTAATTCACGTTAGTTGAGATATTACTTCCTAATGTCCTCTATGTCACGAGAAAAAGACAAAACAATGAAAGAAAATAATAAATTAATAAATACAGCATGGTGGATCAGTTGGTGGACTTGTTGCCTCTTAGTAAGAAGGTTGCTGGATCGAATCCGGCCAGGGGCCTTTCTGGGTGGAGTTTGCATGTTCTCTTTGTGTATGCATGGGTTTTCTCCAGGTACTCCGGTTTCCTCCCACAGACCAAAAACATGCATGTTAGGCTGACTGGTAACTCTAAATTGTCCCTATGTGTGAGTGAGAGAGTGAATGGTTGTTTGTCTTTGTTAGGGTCCTCATAAGAGACACAGGAAATTGTCAAAAAAGGGTTTCAAATTTATTTACAAAACCTCAAAATACTTAAGTTCTTGGCCCATAAAAGAGGTAAACAAAACAAAATGTAACCAAGGTAGCAACAAAAGGAACTAAAAGTGGCCTGATCAGCCACTTATAAAGTGGCTGATCAGGCCATTCTGACACCCTAGTGGGGGGAAACAAATTAAACAGACAAAATTACAAGTGACCTTTACAAAAAAAAACACAAGTGATCAAGTAGAGCTATACAGTATAGTAACCTAAAAAAACAATATTTATCTTCTCCCTCTGCTGACATACAACATGGTACAGCCCAGTTCGACTGAACTCTAGATCTGATGTAGCTGAGGCTGTTTAGAGGGAGTGGCAGGACAATTTCAGCAGCATCTCCACATGAACTTGCAACTCAAAGAAACAAAAGTTAAATCAATGCAAATGACAAATAGCTAAGTTCATGAAGTTCTTCAACAAGATGCAAAAATACTACAGTGAGCACCTGGAGAAGGAGAGTGAGATTCTGCAGGAGTGCATCAACAAGAGGGTGGAGCTCTTGAAGAACCGGATCAATCAGCCAAGGAACCTGTCGACCATCAGCACCAACAGGAACCAGGAGGAGCAAACTGAATTAGAGGGGATAATAGGCATCATGACTGAAGACCTGAAGAAGATCAGAGTGTCCAACACTATCTGATTGATTGTGCACTCTAAGAAATGATTCATGAGGTTAGTTGGTATAGCTCAAAATTAAGAGCTTTTTCAGCATGAAAAATTACATTTGTTAAGGGTAGACATGGAAATGCTTCACTTGAAGGGGACGATCAAATGCTGTTGTGTTTAAAATTATTGTTTATGTAATTATTTTCAGTTTACATATCCAATATAAGTTTTATTCATTCATCACAGTCATATATGTTCATAACTTTATTATTAGTAAACCTGAGAGTTAGCGGCTCCAAGCCATATCCTAGCAAACAGTTACTGTAATGCACCTCGTCAAAATAAGAGTTTTGGGATCTTTTTCCGGCAGGATCCGACCAATTTCAGCACTGATGTGATGTAATTATCAAGAACACCTTCCTGGATGTGCAGTTCAACATTGTTTTTCTCATTCACAGGACAATTCTGTGGAGACAAGAAGGGAGGTCGCCAACCATGGCCTAATGGTGCATCTTAGGGAAAAGGAGGTGGAACTCTTCAAAGAGGAGGTAAATCAGACACCAATGTACTTCACAGAGACAGAGATGTTTGTCTGTTGATCATGGTGGACAGCAGGGACTAAAAAAATGGCAACACATTGTGACAAAAAACTTGAAACTCTGCACAGACACAGGAGGGTATTTACATAAAGTAACTAAATGTGGTATTTTCCAACCCACTACAAACCCATTAAACATTTACATTAATTCTGACCAACCAGGATGGTGACGGGGATAGTACAGAAGAACTGATGATCGTCACAATGTGAGGTGGCTCCGATCCAGCCCAAGCAAAGATTGTCCTGAGGGAACAGAGGTCCTAACAGAAGTGAATATTCCCAGAGCCTGTGCCTTGCTCGTGGGGCTGATATACACACTCAACCTCAGTTACCCAAAAGAACTGAAAATAAGTTTGAAGTATTTCAAAAGATTTTCTTCGAGCTAGATAATCTGAAATCCAGCCCTAAGGTAATGTCGCTAAAAATAAACTGTTGTGCTAAAAAATGTGAAGAGTTAGGCTGTCCTCAATTTAAAGAGGAAATGTTGCACGGTTGTTTGCAATGTTTCGTTGAGTAACAGGTGTACTGCTGAGAGTTCATTAATTACGTCTATAGTTAAAAAAAAAAAGTACTTTTAATGATGCAAAGAGTTCAAATCAGTCTGATCAGCACGACTGTCAAAATGTTGAGTCTTTTTCAGACTTTTTTTACAAGCTGTTTTGTGTCATTTTTTTATGAAGGCTACAGCTTTATGGGCTATTAAAATGTAATATGCAGTCATGTTTGAATAAACAGTTTAATCATTAAGCTGGAAATTCAATGTGTAATTTATTCTGACTGCATAAATAAGTTACTAGTACTCAAAAAATTAAGGTAACAATTTGCACGGACATTTCTGAGTAGAAGCAAAGGAAAATAAATAGGTTAGAATAACTAAAAGGAGTAATATTTATTAAAATAAAATTAAGTTGGCTTAACTTAATTAAGCTTGTAGCGGACAAAAAATATTGTTGTTGTACTAAAGTAATTGAGTTTGTCTAAATAGAAAAAAGTTTTGTGGCATTTAGTGAATTTATGGCTAAGCTGAAACCACTTTAAAAATATATGCAAATTGTATCAAATTAAAAAAAAAAAGTTGAGCTAGCACATTATTTTTTAGAGTGTGGAGGGAACTGGACACTTGGCGCAGAGCTGGAGGCACTGAGATTGGACAGACAGCAGTCACATGATCTGCTGCAGGAAAATTTGAAGGTTGGAGTTTAACTTGCAGGCTCCGCCTCTCCACCCTCTGCTGTGTTTAAAGCTCCTCCCCCTAACACACACAGTGTTTCAGTAGCGTTGTTATGGGGCCTCATGTACAAAGACGTGAATGGATTTCCTACTGAAACATGGCGTACACTTAAAATCAAGAGAACAGTGAACGCACAAATAAATCCAGATGTTTAAAAGCGTGCGTACACATGAACCACGCACACCTCAGATCAAAAGATCTGAAGTTGTCAACTTTGACCACTAAGGGATTTTAAACAACTGTTAAGTTCATCGCAAACACCAATGCACACACATTCCTGTTTTTAGTATTTTACATCGCTTTATAAAGCTTGCTTTGGGTTTGTTTTTATAGAATTTATTTACTTTTCATTTTATATGCTTGTATATGATTATTTACTGTGTCTGTACCACGTCTGTTTGTCTAAAACAGGTCTCTCCTGTAAATAAGTCCTCATAAGTCAATGAGACTAAATTTAAATTTTGTTGAAGTGTAAAAATAAACTACATAAATATATAAATGCTCAGGTATTGAATTTAAGTTATCTAAACTTGTGCATATTTACGAGAGGAAAAAAAAAAAGATGCCAAACTTATTACCCCAGTCTTTGTTTACTGGCTGCAGGGACTGCCATGTCTTGTTCGTCTCAATGTGTCCCTGTGATGGACTTGTGACCTGTGCAGGGTGTCCCCCACCCCTTGTACAGTGATGGCTGGATATGGACACCAGTGACCCCCCGCAACCTGAAAAGAAAGAAGCGAGTAATGATAATGGATGGATGGATGGATGGATGGATGGATGGATGGATGGATGGATGGAATTAAATACAGCATTTCCTGGTGGAATATATAAAAAAAGAAAACTTTGTACCAAATTCTTGACAAACTTGAATCAGTTTTGCAAAAGTCTGGTCTTCCCTTCAGGACTGATCAGTCAGTATAAGCTGCCAGTCTGCAGGTCATTTAATCAAACCATTATTAATAAAACACTTAATTAAATTGTTGTATCAGTCCGTTGTCAGTATCAAGTAAAATTCCCATTCAACACCAAGAGAGAGAGAGAGAGATGAGGACCAAACAAGAGATTAGACAGAGTTACTGCACTTTATCCCTTTTCTCTGTTTTTCAAAATCACATTTTAAATTAATTCTCCATGAATGTATTTGAAAATTTTAAATAATTGAATTTAACACATTTATTTTCTCTGGGTAACTTTTTTTTTTAATTGTTGAATAAATGAACTCATTTAAATCTTTTTATTTGAATGTTTTTTTTTTAATTATTATTGTATGCATTTGCATTATTACATTCAACTCCATTTCTTCTTATCCCCCCCATCTCTTTCTCCAGCCTCCCTCCTTATGAATGCTGCAACTGCAGCAGAGCGACAATAGCCGCCCAGCCTCTGGATCCCACAGGGCCTTCATTATGACTGACTGTATTATGTAAAGCACTTAAAATGCCTAATTATGCTTTCTGCCTGGCTCTATTTTAGTTCCTAAGAGCTGCAGTCTTCTGACTGATGGTCCTTGGGGACTCTTCACTCTGTTTGAATGTTTTTTTTCTTATATCCTCTCTTCACTTAACACTGTATCTTCAGACACAGACATCTTCTGTCAGACACGTAGTCGGTGAAAGCACGAGGGTTTGGCTGCCTGAGGAATTAAAGATAAAGATAATTTTGTTGGCAGTTTTCATTCGGTTAGGACATTTTCTGCATGTGCAGTTTGTGAAATTTAAGAATGTGTTTCAATTTCTTTGTCTAAAATGAAATAATAGTTCATTGAGCAGAAAACTATTACATAGAAACAGAAGAGCCGCGGGTCAGAACAAAAACTTATGCTCAAAATGTAATTTCAATTAAAACTGTTATAGGTCTGGCTTGTTGTGAATTAGTGGCGGCGACAACACGATGAAATCTAGAGACAATCAGGTTTTGCTTATAACACGTCATTTGCAAAAAAAAGATTTAATTTAATTGACATTTTTTGCTAATTGCGCTGAAGCTTCACTTTTTTTCTTCTTTTCTCGTCTGTACTGATTCTTTTTAACTAAAAATTTACACTCAGTCTGGCTTTGAGTTTGTATATTCTCAGAGGCATGCACGAGTGTGTGGGTGGATCGGTGTGTGTGTGTGTGTGTGTGTGTGTGTGCTCAAACAAAGATAAAGCAGAAGAGTGAGTGAGGTTTACTGTATGACCATTGTAGGTGTAATTTGCAGCATACACAATAACTTTGTGTCTGCTTGTTTCAGAAATTTACCGTGAGCAAACTGAACCTCATTATACATAATTTTGTAGTTTTACATACAGTAATAAATGTATAGCCTTTAATTATTTAGCTTCAGATTTACAGCAGAGACGTCTGAACAATCCACAGATTGTGTAGCGCCTGAAGAGAAACAAATCCTAATCTAGTCAACACCAGGTCACACTCAGGTCAAAACAGAGTGAAGCGTTATTCCCTTTGTATGAAGCAGATAAAGAGTCTCAGAGGTGATGGAGCATAAAGTTTATTTAACTAGCTGAGCTTTCAACCTGCTTGTGTGCACTTGGTTCTTCCATAAGGCCTCCTATGGGTGAAATCCTCTGTTGGGCTCTTTTTCCGTTGCAGCAGCCAAAGCAGATGGTTGACTACTGACGCGCAGGAAAGTCTGGCTCATGTGGCCGCTGCGCTGCAGAGTTACTGGCAATACGTGGAAAAGGTTGACTGAGTTTGAAGTGGATGTACATTCCATTAGTTGTTACACTAACCCTGTGAGTTAACTTTTTTTTAGGACGTGTTTTTAGTGACCATCGAACAAACAAACAAAAGACATTGGAAAATGCATAATTCAAAATATTTTCTGACTGGGAGCATATTTTAAATTTTATTCTACTTCACCCAAAGTGAGGTTGTTTATTATTAACTAGGTGTCTCACACAAGTATGTACTCATTCATACTTTTGAATCCTTATTGCTAAAGATTAAACGATTCTTGTTAAAGCGCTGTGCAATTTATTTAAATAAAAGCACATTTTCCCCCGAATACGTCATTCCAGTTGTATTAATTATAAATCCAAAATAATCAAGCATTATTATTGTTAATAAAAAAATTGGAGCACGATTAATTTTAAATCAAAACAAAATGCTTTATTAATATTATTATTTGGTACTTATTTTACCAGAAAATGTTAAAAACTATTTGTTGTTGTTGTTGAATACTTTGTTAATGTACACTAACTGATGGTTAATTTGGTCAGCTATGTTTGTCAAATGAAAGCAACCCCCCCCCCCCCCCCCCACACACACACACACACACCTCCAGTGTCCTATAAAATGCTGTTTATTCACAATTTTTAAGGAAATGTTTCCTGAATGTAAATTAGCAAAATTTGTGAATATTTCTGCCTCGTTATATCAATAAAATGTTTAAATCAACCAAAAGCATTTATGTATGCAGGGGACAAGGTTGTAAAGCATTAATCATTGGGGCGTCCTTTGCCTCAGAATTAAGAACAAACTTTATTCGGCTGTGTAAATTAGAGCATGTGCCCTTGAAATAATTTCTCAGTGAACAATGTCAGTCTTTGAATTTGCAGATGCAAAGAATTTATTTTAAATCTTGGAAATAGTCATTAACTTACAACTATCCTGTGCTCTGAGGAACCAAAATTGGAATATCTTTGAAAATATGTTCTTTGTGTCCATTTTGATTAAAGTAGAAAAACCATCCAGCTTAGAGCAAAACTGAATAGAAACACTCAGTAGGTTGATAAATAAAAGTCTCATGGAGATAGTTTGGAAATGTGCACTTACCTCTAAAGACTTCAGAAGCATCAGTCTGTCACCATGATGTGCAAAGTTCAGCTCATCAATGAATACAGCAATACAAGTCTGGTAACTAGCTAACTGTGGACAAAATTTAAACTTTTTTTTTTTCAAACAAAGATGCTTCTCTTAGTTGAAATTCTATGCAATTCATTTCTTAATATTTGCTTCTGGATATCTAAAAGTTGTAAAAAAAATCATCCTACCACTTAAGCAGGTAAAGATAATATGGACACTTTTAGGTGACGAGCAGCAAACTTGATATTCATATAAAAAAATAAAAAAATCCTACCGCACCTTAACAAGCACGGTGCATTTTATATAGATTGAAATAGTCTGATTTCATGGTTCATTATGATTTTTATTAGTCCCAAAATTCAGAACCATGAATCATAAAGTTGAAAACTTACTAAAAGTAATCAAAACCACCTGATTCGTCTCTCATTTTCAGATAAAACTGTCATGTAAATCATTCACAGGTATAGGATGATGGTACTTGTTACGGTTGAAAAAGCATTTACTGTAAGTGACAATTACTGGGAAAAAAAAGTCATTCGGTTTGTTCTTTCTTTTCTAAAAAGCCTTTCTGTCCATCTTACTTCAACAAACCTTATCAGGTAATTAACGTTCTGAATGGAGGCTTAATAACCTCCACATCCACCTTGTTTAAAGGAAGTGGAATTAAAGATGGTATCTGGACATGTAATAACGCAGGAGGAGCCAGATATCAGGAACAGCAAGCTCGAGCATCAGTGTCATCATACAGCTGATCCGGCACTGAGTCCTGCTCATGCATCATGAGAGACCCTCAAAGCAAGTAAAGTCTTCTGACACCTCCTGACTTTTTTATTTCTGCTCTTGACAGCAGACAAAGAATAGTTTACACTCTATAAATAAGATATGAAGTGCCATGACTTTAAATGGTAGTTGAATAGAGGCGGAAGGTGCAGAAAAAAACAAGTGAGGTCAGTGAAAATGTATTAATATTTCAATAAATTATTTGTGTGTCATAGTTTTTGGTGCTGCTAAAAAGCAATGAAGATGATGGTCTTGGTGGCCTTAAAGTGTAAAATACTACTGTTCAAGGAAATGCAACAATATTATAAAAAATAAATGAATCCTTGACTAAATCAATGACGAAAGAAAAACTGTCAAAACCATGAATGTATTTAATCAGAGTAGGATCTGAGTTGGCTGCAACTGCAAGAGATTTGTTAGTGACTCGTAATTACAAGAAGAAAAAAATCACATGCAGTTTCACTCAATTCTGATCGCTTGCAACTAAGCAATCAAGCCTTGTTGCTGTGACATTTACAGACTATTTCCACGTGTATGGCTTGTAAACCTGTAAATGAAGCTGTGCACATTTTTTTGTTGCAAACCTGCACCCACTTTGTAACCACCTTGGCAGCTGCCCCACATTTATGATTCAATATACAGGTGTAGACTTTTGAAATAAACATAAACAAATTTGGACCAGTTTTAAAAACCTTTTGACCATCAGTGGGTACCTTAGAGCAGGGGTTTTCAAACTTTTTGGGCTCAGGGACACCTTACAGGTGAGAAAAAGTTTCAGGGACACCCTCATAACTCTCATGTTTATTAAATCATTTTCTTCAATTTGTCTCTTTAATGCAATGGAAATAGTTGTGTAACAAATACTTAAGCCCTGTTCTCTACAATTTTAATACTTTTAAACATGGTATTTTTCATTTAAGACACGCTTATCAATGTGTTTAAAATGTTTAATTTCAACTTCCAAAAATTACAGTTTGGATAAAATTAACAGCATCAAAAACCACTTTAAATCGTTACCAATTGACTTAATGAACATAACAAATATATCACTACTTCTTTAAATTAATACAGAAAACTCTTTACATAAAACTGAACAGAATCAGAACAGCAGTAGTCAGACCAAGTGACGGCTTAATTTGTAAACTGATCGATGGCGGAACGCAGGTGAGGTGGTGCAAGGGGTGCTCCCCCACATAATTTTCAATAAAGTAGATGTGATTTCCTGCATTTTGGTGAATTTTAACAGGTTGTTAAACATCTATGTGCTTATAAAAATTGAAATAAATAAATAAATAAATACACACATACACACATATATATTATAATATTTATTATAATTTATATATATGTAAAAATTATATATCAATATATCTTTATCTTTATCTATCTATCTATCTATCTATCTATCTATCTATCTATCTATCTATCTATCTATCTATCTATCTATCTATCTATCTATCTATCTATCTATCTATCTATCTATCTATCTATCTATCTATCTATCTATCTATCTATCTATCTATCTATCTATCTATCTATCTATCTATCTATCTATCTATCTATCTATCTATCTATCT
>NC_056508.1:20064896-20077426 GCF_014905685.2 Nematolebias whitei | reverse complement strand
ATTTTTCCAGACTCCAAAGCACCGGTTCGTGGATGCCCGGGGGTCTGTGGACCCCAGTATGAGAACCACGGCCTTAGTGTGTTTTAGAATGTGGTTATTTGGGGTTGGAGCCTTGGATGTTTTCTGTCACAAGAACTTCCTGCAGGTGTCAACATGCAGCTTTAGTCCTCTGTAATTTCAGATTGGTTCAAGATGCCTGCAACGACAACTCTGACTGTTTTGAGAGAAAATATTTTTTGTTTCATGCCATAGCCTGGATTAGCTTGCCTAGTTTTGACCTCACACCTGCACTGGATTCTTCACTTTGCTTGCCCCTCTTGGATTTGTCTGCCTCTCTGACCACAGTAACATGCCCTGCTTCCTCTACTACAACCACACTTCACAGATTACATTTTTGGATTTTGAATCTGGACTTCTGACCTCCCTGTGTATGAACCCCGCTATGACCATCGGACCACGCATCTGAATTTCACCTGCCACTTACAGACTGAGAAGGTTAGTGACTTTTACTATAATCACAGAATCCCCTCGTCCTCATCAAAGTCACTAACCTCTGTCTAAGATTAGAGTCCTGCCTTGGACCCTGATTCCAGCAGCCAAATTAATAAAAACTGTTCTTGTTTTTGCACTCCTCTGTCTGGCTTATTAGGAATCCAAAAACCTGTCTCGTGATGGTGGATGGATATTTTGCACAAACATTTGAATATATTAAAAAGTCAATTAACATATTTTACACAAGAAAATTAGAAACATTTTTGAGACTTCATTGTAAAAAATGTTCACCGACCATTTCCCAACAGTCGCTGCTCAGTGAGATGCTGCTGTTAGTGACACACGATTCTTCTTCCAGGGAGCCTCGGTCAAGATGGCGATTAAATATGAGCTAATGCGAAACAAAACCAAAACAACTGTCATAAGGAGCTTAAAAACCAGAAACACAAGTCAATTTTAAATAAGAAGAATAAGAAACCATCCATTATCTTTACCTGTTTATTCCATTTTGGGTCAAGGGGGTCGCTGGTGCCCATGTCCAGCAATCACTGTGTGAGGGGCGGGGTACACCCTGGACTGGTCGCAAGTCCATCACAGGGACACATAGAGACAAACGAGACAAACAACCATTCACTCTCTCACTCACACCTAGGGACAATTCAGAGTTACCAATCAGCCTAACACGCATGTTTTTGGTCTGTGGGAGGAAACCGGAGCACCCAGAGAAAACCCACGCATGCACGGAGAGAACATGCAAACTCCACCCAGAAAGGCCCCTGGACCGGGGTTTGAACCAAGGACCTGCTCGCTGAGAGGCAGCAGCTCTACCAGTTTCGCCACCGTGCTGCTAATAAGAAGCCAGTATAAAGGAAATTAAATAAAGCGCACACAATAAAGGCATGGGAAACAATAGAAAACACACATAATTCAAAACATTTTACAACTAATAAACAGCTATGTAGAAAGTCACCCATTGAATTTTTCATAACATAAAAAAAAAAAGGCTTTAATTAAAAGAAAACACAACGTTTGAAAAAATTAAATAAAATAAATACAAAGATAGCCTAAAGTTGTCGAATTAGAAGTGTCTAAAACTGGAACTATACAGAACCTAAATTTGTTTAAAAGAAGCAACATCTTTTTCCAGTTGTGTGGACCTGGGGCAGCATATCCAATATCTGTGTACAAGAAAACGAGTCAGAACCGCTCAGTTTTCAAGTTCAAAAGAGCACTGAAAGTAAGTAAAGTAAGTTAGTAAGTAAAGGAAGAGCATAAAGTCTTCGAGAGTGAAGAAACACCGGCCAAATAAGTGCCAAAATAATATTAGATACATTTAAAACACAACACACATCTGGCATTTGTGGTATTTTCTTACTTTACACAGAACGAAAAACACAAACAATAAAAAAATCAACAAGATTTATCTGTAAAAGATGAGACAAAGTACCCCCCCCCCCCACACACACACACACACACACACACACTAAACACCCTTGATCATACTTTTTTTGGGCCTTAGCCACACGTTCTGCAGTGCAGAATCGGGTTATCTCACCCTCTGACAAACCAGAAACTGAAATGTCTCCTAATGCCACCGTATTATGTCTCGAAGAGTAGATGTCATTTTTGTGTGTTTTTAATAAACTGGATGTTACAGCAAAAGCAACAGGGAGTTAAAGATCAACATAACCGAACATAAAACTGCAATTAGAAATAACGATGTTCAATAGCCAGACACAAACATGATGTGAGCTCGTTCACATTTATGGTCGTAAATGTAATCGAAAAGCTTCCTGAGGGAGGACGCAAAATAAATTGTAACGGAGAAACGTGGAGCTTTTAAACCTCAAACGTCATCAAAGCTGAACACAATGTATCAGGCTCAAATTTACATCATGCACATTCCAAAATAAGATTTTACTTTTTAATTGCTTGTACGTTTATTTGATTGAAAAATCTCTTTCGCGGTTTTATTATCTATGATTGTTGGCACAACAGAGCGGGAGACACGTTGCACACACTGACGCCAAACGGACACATAAGTGCAAAGATAGAACGGATAAAATTGCAGCAGAAGTCATAGAAGTGTTGGGCTCCCTGACAACACAACAATAGCGCATAAGTTGCTCTGTAACAACACATAATCCCAGATGTGTAACGGAGCAGCTGTCAAGCTCTGGGTGACTTGAATCATGGGGGGGTTGCACCCATACTGTGCTGCTCTCAGCTCGCCAGCGGCAAACACAATGAATCCCACTGACGCTTGACATCAGAATTGCACTGTCGGCCACTAAAGCCTTATTATTACTGACATGTTCCCTACAGTGTCTCTGTCTGCCATGCTCAGGATGGGTCACCCACATTTCACACTGTTGCAAGGTGAAGCCTTCATGGTTCTTATGCCTGCTGTTCATCACTGGAAAAGAAAAATCAAATAAATGAAAATGCTTATTTATTTCTAAGAAATTAGCTGAATGCTTTGCCTCTTGATGCTTTTGTTTTCAAGGTTTTTGTTGACTGTCATGTCTTATTGCCTGAATAAAAAGGATATTAAATCTTTGAGGTTATGTTAGCAACTTTAAATGACAACCAAAGATAATAAATACAAAACAAAACATTGCGACTGTAGCACTCCATAGACTGGCCTTGGGAACAACATTAGCTTACATAAAAGTATTAATAATTTACAAAAATACACTTGACAAGTCAATTGGGCTGTGAGCTTTTCTTCGATAGTTTCCTCTTTTAACTTAAGTGTGGATTTTACTGCTTTAATGTTTATAGCCTGAGTCTGTTTCTCCCGTTGTAGCGCTCCTATTAAACCAACAGGCCAGGAGCAACGCAAGATTACTTTCTAATATAATTTCTTTGCCAGATTAAAAGGATGAAACAAAGGGGAAAAGTGACACAAACTACATGAGCACTCAAAGCAACCTTCTCTTTTTGCTGACGTAAAAGTTCAGGCTACGTTCAGGCTGGGACTGACCCCACTATTAGCAGATGACGCTGTAAAAAAGTGAGAATAAACAGGTTGTTTTTGTTTTGTTTTGTAAAGTTTTCTTTATGCAACACAAGTAAATAAGTTTTAAATCAGAGCAACCATGCAGCAGCAACATGAACAAAGATAACATCAAATATGTTTTCACTTTTACCAGCATGTCTCTAACGTTTGATTTAAATTTGATAACACACTAATACACACAAAGCTTTACGTACAAATCTAAAGTTGGATATTATAAGTTAAATTTAAAAAACAAAAATTACAAATATTTATTTACTGAAAAACAGATATTTTATTTTTAAAACAAGAACAAATTATAAGTTTGAAATGTATATTTATGTTGTATGTTTAGGCTCTTCTGCAAGGTCGACACAGCGAGCGAGAGTTTAGCTTTTTTGCCTGTTTGTTTGTTTGTTTACACTGGCTGCCCCTCCTCACACAACCTGGGCTCAAACCTGCAGCCTTAGCAAAATGACAGTACAGCCCACTGAACTACTGCTCCCCCTTTAAAATTACATAAGTTAAAATACACTTTTATTTAAAAAAAAAATATATATATATATATATATATATATATATATATATATAGCCATAACTACAGTATCCTGATTCATGTTCAATAATCCACATAGAAAACACCAGTGAGATTAGGTCAGGTCCTCTGGACGGTTTTGTGTTTGGTGCTCGGTGTTGACCTCGCACCATCAAACTGGTTGACCCGCTATGTGAAGGTGCTATTTATAAAACTGTTGCAGCTCCTCGGACTGATGGTCTTTTGAATGAAAGACGAAACATTTCAACGAAAAGAAACCGTCCAGAGGACCTGACTTTGGATAGCCATAACTAACGCCATAGCTTCTTCTTGATTACAAGAGCTGTAATTTTAAGCTTAACTTTTGTTTGACAGATTTTTTTTTACCAGTTACCGTATTTTCCGGTGTATAAGTCAAAGTTTTTTGCATAGATTTGCCAGTCCTGCTATTTATACGCCAATGCAATTTTTGAGTGACGCTTTAAATGTTCATTCATACTGACATGAACCAGAGTAAACATTACCATTTGCAGCCACTAGAGGCGCAAAATGGCCCTCAAGGCTTTTGACAACTACCGGTGGGCCTATGTTGTTCATGTACCACTACCCCTCCCCCCCAGCCAAACATTGACCATTAAAGGGCATTTATTTAGGAAAAAGTTAAACGGAGACATACCTTTGCTATAAAGTTGAGCAAACAAATAATAATTGTTTTTAAGTGTTAATCTTGTTAAATTTCCAAGAACTGCAACAAGTCCTCCCATGTGCGTTCCCGCAGCTGTCAATCAATTTTTGGCACAGTACCGATTTACATTTCCCAGGGGTCAGTGGTGACGTATAATAAACGCGACTTATACTCCGGAGTGACATATATGTTTTTGCTTCTTCATTATGTTTATTTTTTGACTGATGCGACTTATATACCAGAAAATTCGGTATATGCCACAGAAAAAAAAACACGTCAACATAACTTAATTTTTTTATACGATTTATGTGGAAGAGCATGAATATTTTCCAAAATTACATAGAACGCATGCAAGAATGTGTTTCAAGTGTTTATTTATCCATCCATTCATTATTTTTACCTGCTCCTTCCTTTTCAGGTCATGGGGGTCACTGGTGCCCTCCAGCAGTCACTGTGTGAGGGGCGGAGAACACCCTGGACAGGTCTCCAGTCCATCACAGGGACACACGAGACAAACAACCATTCACTCTCTCACTCACACCTAGGGACAATTTAGAGTTACCAATCAGCCTAACATGCATGTTTTTGGTCTGTAGGAGGAAACAGGAGTACCTGGAAAAAACATGCACAGAGAGAACATGCAAACTCCACCCAGAATGGCCCCCAGCCAGGATTTGATCTCGCTGAGAGGCAGCAGCTCTACCAACTGCTCCACCGTGCTGCTTCATTTAACATGTGAAATTCCAATTTATGGGATTTTCCATATATGAAATTCATACAGTCATTTGGAAACAAGCTCCTTTACAGCCCACAATTCTAATCACCAACTTATTAATGTTTATGTACTTCCATCCATCCATCCATCCATCCATCCATCCATTTTCTTTACCCGTTTATTCCATTTTGGGTCACGGGGGTCGCCGGTGCCCATGTCCAGCAATCACTGTGCGAGGGGCGGGGTACACCCTGGACGGGTCGCAAGTCCATCACAGGGACACATAGAGACAAACGAGACAAACAACCATTCACTCTCTCACTCACACCTAAGGACAATTTAGAGTTACCAATCAGCCTAACATGCATGTTTTTGGTCTGTGGGAGGAAACCGGAGCACCCGGAGAAAACCCACGCATGCACGGAGAGAACATGCAAACTCCACCCAGAAAGGCCCCTGGACCGGGGTTTGAATCAAGGACCTGCTTGCTGAGAGACAGCAGCTCTACCAGTTGCGCCACCGTGCTGCCCTGTTTATGTACTTGTCTTCTAAATATTGTAGGTACAAGCTCACAGAGGTAGTTTTAATACAGGTTGGACAACATGAGGGCTTGTGGTATTGATTGCATCCTGTTTTATTTGACAACTATTGTATCTTTCTACATGTTTTCTTCCCACCAGCCACCAGGCTGACTGTGCCTACCTGTTTTCGCCCCTCATTCTCCCAGTGCTGTCTGCTTTATCTCCTTTGCATTACTCAGAGGTAATTTACAATGCCTGTGGCGTGATGGTTCCTTGAATCCGTCCCCACTGATCATCAAACAAGCCTCCAGCCGTGAACTCTGACTGCTGCCTATGCCGCCTCCTATCATCCTCCTCGCACTGAGCACATAACAGAGAGGAAGGGAGATTGTATTTATAGAAAGGGAGGGAGGGAGAGAGAGCAATCAAAAGGAACATGAGAAGAGAGTTATCGGTTCGATTGAACGGCGTTTCTTTTCTCTAGTAGCACAGAGGAGATTTCATTGAAAGGCTGTTGCAGTCTATCGATCGGCCCTCAGGGATAGATACTGTGAAGCCATGGATGGTGAGAAAGGTTGAGGGACTCATGCGATGAGAGGAACACAGAAGCAGAACAACATTCATTTGTATTACAGGAGAATATGACTGGAGAAAAACGAACAAAGGAAAGCAATCTGGAGTCTCCTCTGTGGCAAAAAGTTGTTTTCTTTTTCTTTCTTGTTTTAGTGGCTATGTGCTGCTTGTAGATCTGTAAAGGGGGAACAGAAACATAAAGGTCAAAGAAGCACATGGGTCAACTGAAACTCACACTTCTTCATGAAATAAGATCACAGAGTGCTGTGATTTAATCCACGATAAACTGAAATGTTGAGAATATGTAGGTGGCGTTTGTTCTCAGAATCAGATAAAGTTAGCTATATTGATTGGCAACAACAACAACATATCTTATTTGATAATTTCCTTTGATCAAATGTGAGAAAGAAAAAGACCTAACAGAGTATATTAAGATTGTAATAAAAAGACATAATTTGAACAAAATTTAAAGTAACCTCTAGTTATTCCGTTAAAGTGGAGGAGTTAGGCCTTGAGCATGAAACACTTTTTAATAGTTTTATTTTGCCTTGCTAAATGCATCCCTGACTTTTTTTTTTTTTTGGTTATGACATCCTTTTAAAGCTGAAAAGTAATTTCAAGCCAACACATTTCAAATATGTTTATTTGAATTATTTCAAATGGTTTATTTAAATTAGAATGGAAAAATATGTGAGAAGGAGAAGTCTAACACCCGCCATCATGAAATGCATGCAATCATGTAGTTGCATGTGTGTGTGTTGGTGTGTGTGTGTGTGTCAGATATAGGCTATAATCATTGGATTTACAGCTACAGCTGTCAAAGCTAAGGGACTTTGGCAACTTCATAAAAGGACATTGTCAAATTTACAGATATTGAGCTGAAATCTGGTGCGTTGGTGGCTGAGTGTCATCCACAACACATACTCTAAGCACATTCCACAAAACCTTTGAATAAACTTTGGTATGCAAGGTGGTGCATGTGCATTAATTTGTTTTGTTTTTGATGTTAGACTAAAGCTTTAGGGAAAACACACATGTATGATTATGGGATTAATTTTGTAATAAATACCAAAACTTTTGTCAAAGTCAAAGTTTCTTAATTTGTCATGCGCACCACATGTGGTACGTGTGGTGGAACGAAACTGTGTACACAGGGTTCCAGTTACATCCAACAAAAGTATAAATTGTAACGAAAAACGGTAATAAGATCTAAGATATGAACCAAGAAATACACTAAATTTAGAATAACGCTAAGCACTAGCAGTACAAAAACAATACGCAGAACAACAGCAACACGAACATGAGTCTTTGTGAGTAGATGAGTATGAATGAACGCAGCAAGATGAAACAAATCAGCAGCATGAGATTAGCAGCATGGATAATCAGCAGAACATATCAACAACCAAGTGGCATAACAGTGATTTTTTTTTTTTTTCACAGTGATTATCCTGGTTAGATTTATGAGTCTAACAGCCTCAGGGTAGAAGCTGTTCCTCAGTCTAGTGGTTCTACACTTAATGCTCCTCAATCTCCTTCCTGAGGGGAGCAAAAAGTGTGTGCTGGGTGAGTGGAGTCCTTCATGATATAGGTGGCCCTTTTCCTGCATCTAGAGGTGCAAATGTCTGTGATGGTGGGGAGGTTGACTCCGACAGTCTTCTGTGCAGCCTTCACCACTCTCTGCAAAGCTTTTCTTTCTGCAGCTGTGCAGCCTCCATGCCACACGTTGATGCTGGAGCACAGGATGCTCTCCACTGCACACCTGTAGACGGAGGTGAGGACTGAGCTTCCCAGTCCAGCTCGTCTCAGCTGCCTGAGGAAGTAGAGTCTCTGATGAGTTTTCTTGATCAGGCTGGTGGTGTTGTTGCCCCAGCTGAGGTTGTCATTCAGGTGCACACCCAAGTACTTGTAGCTGGAGACCACTTCCTCCACAGATCCTCCTATGTTCAGTGCTGGAAGGTGTGTTTGTTCCGTCTAAAGTCCACGATCATCTCCTTCCTCTTCTTCACATTGATATGAATGTTTTGTGTTTATTTAACATAAATTAAATGGTAAATGGACTGTACTTATAGAACACCTTTTTATCTTATCAAGATACTCAAAACGCTTTTCACTACAATCTGTGCCCTCATTTACCCATTCATACAGCACTCTAATATACAATACATTTACAAAGACTAATCAGTGCTTTATCACATTCATACACCGATGGGACACACGTCAGAAGCAATGAGGAGTTCAGTGTCATGCCCAGAGACACTTCAACATGTGATTGCTGGTGGAATTTAACATCCAACTCTCCCATTGGAGGCTCTAACCTCTCAGCCACAGCTGCCTCCCAATAGAATATGCCCTCATATTATTTATTAATTTACTAACCTTTATTTAACCAAGCAAATTCCATTGAGATCACAGATCTCTTTTGCAAGGGAGGCCTGGGCTTGAAGGCAGACTAACATGCATGTTTTTGGTCTGTGGGAGGAAACCGGAGTACTCGGATAAAACTCACGGAAGCACGAGAAGAACATGCAAACTCCACACAAAAAGACCCCAGGTCCAACTGGGGATTGAACCCAGGACCTTCTTTCTGTGAGGCAACAGTGCTTACCACTGAGCCATCATGCTGCCAAATATAAAACATGTTGTCCTGTACACCTAATTATAAAAATATATCTTGTCTCAGCAAAACATGCACTACAACACAGTGTTCAGTATTGTGCTGAGTCGTCATTTCAAATATCAACTTGATTGTTTGTATGGCTTATAAGAAGACAACTTTTGTCAAAATTGTTTTTTTAACGTGATTTTAAAAAAAATGCTACGCTGACATTTACATCAGGTTTTCAAATGATTTTAGAAAACATCAAATTTTTAAATTTCCCATTGCCCAAGAATAATTTAACATTTTAGCAGCAACATTATTCATTTCCTCCTCTTATGGATGTTTTCTCTTCAGGGGTCTCCACAGCGAGTCCTCCTCCTCCATCTCACTCTGTCCTCTTCATCCTCTGTCCTCACTCCATCTACCTCCATGTCCTCTCTAACTGCATCCATATATCTCCTCTTTGTCTTTTTCCTGGCAGCTGCATTTCTAACATCCTTCTACCAGTACACCCACTGTCCCTCCTCTGGACATGTCCAAACCATCTCAGTGTGTCCTCTCTAACTTTATCTCCCAGTTGTTCAATCTGTGCTGTACCTCTGATGATCTCATTCTGTTAACCATTCTTGTACCTCTCAAGAAAAACCTCAACATCTTCATTTCTGCCACTTCCAGTTCTGTCTCCTGTCTACAACATCATTATTATATGATATTTTATTATATAATCTTTCAGTTTAATAATAACCTAAAGGGTTATCGGAGAAACAGGTTTATTCTTTTTTTTTTTTACATTTTGGAAAGCTTTCTGTGGCCAGGTGCTGTTTTTTCCCAGTTATTTCCCTGAAAAAATTGCCAGCTATTAAAAGAAAACGTATGTTTCTTGAAATGTATTTGTAGAGCATGGCTTTCTCAAGTAAAGACATATTACTTTTAATTTTGTCAACCATTTCTTACAAATCTATTTGAATCTTCCACAAACTCATAGTTTCAGACATTTAGACATTTAGTATAATTACCATCTTTAGCTTCAATTTCAGTTATATGAACACATTAAAGGTTTAGTTTTCTGGGATTGTGCATTTGATAGATTTTTAGTGTGCTTTAACAAACAAACGTATTTGAAACTATGTTATAAACAAAACTGTTTTAGCATGAAGTTTATTTGTTATAAGCTAAAATCATAACCATTTTTTCACTGGAACCCACAAGCAAATGCCTAAGCAGGGAGCAAAGGAGCAATAAATTTGGCCACCTACAATTTGCAACACTTTAAATATCAAACACAACCTAGAGGAATTATTAATAGATGGCATAAAACCTTCAGTTCACTGTTTTAGGATCATAAGTTTTATATGATGCAGTTTGTAAACTTCTCTAACAAACTTAGAAAAGCATCAGAACAGTTACACAAATAGTCCACGGAGCCACAAAGCCCAAAGACAGTTTGAAGACAGATGCCTTTTCAGAACTAAAGGACAGAAGCCCAGGGTCGTGAGAGTCCTACACCTGTCAACCGTACTGTCTACCTAATGAGTCTAACCACTCCTCCAGCTCCTCGAGTGCAGAGCCTTGGATCTATCCAGGGTTAGAGCATGCCCCATGAGAGAATATACGTCCAACAGGGTTAGAATTCGCTCTGATGGATGACTCCTCTGAGACGTGAGATGGCTGAGGTGGTCCTTGTCTTCCATTGCCTTTCTGGTATATACATCAGTAGAAAACTCTCACTGACAGTGTAGATATGTACAGATGGACTTTGACCTTGTCTAAGACCACAAACTTAAACAGCGATGTTTTTGATTAGTTGTTTCTCACGAGGGGGGAGAAAATATAGGAAAAGGAGGTTAGGTGTGATGAGGACGAAATGCACAGATTGTCCCCAGATAGATTGGGGACAAGGCCTCTAATCGCTCTTGATGTCATGTGCATGACCTCCCAAGAAACAGAGCACAGATTCATCATTCGCTGCTCTCCTCTCATTTACCACCAAGTGAATCAGTGGTCATGAAGTACAGTATGGGGATATGCCATAAATAGCAGATTTCAGAGGACGTCACTCTTTGGTCTATATTTTTCTCTTTCAGAATCAAAGACTCGTGAATGAGGATAAGCTTAAAGTTAACCTCTAGTTAAACAGCAATAATACAAAAATACCTTTAACTAAGATCCAATTAGCAACACAGTCTACTTTTCCCATCTGAGGTAACAGTGTTTGTACCCGTTGGCATCAAAATTAACATGTCCTTAATAAAAAAAAAAAAAGCAAAATAAGATTTTTTTTATTTTTATTTTTTTAAACGAGACATTCCTCAGTTAAATACTCCAAATAGTTCAATAAAATCTGTTTTTCATTCTTACTGGATTTCTTCTTTTTTTTTAACATATATTTTTTCTCTTTTAAAGATGCTCTTGTTGCATTTTGCAGTAAAATGTGTGTCCTAATGTACAATAAACTATAAACTATAAAATAAGTCAGAAAGTGAAACTTCCATAAATACATAAGGGTCAGCTGTCAGAAAAACACTTAAACCATTCTGCTCCATCTTATTTTGTGATTCTTATAAGATCACAGTCTCCTCAAAAGAGTGCACGGAAATTCTCACGTTTTGAATGATAGATGATTAGATATGCCACATAGAAAAGTACCAAAATATCTGTTTTACTCATGTAAACAAAAATAACATTCACATTTAGATTTGGATAACTGCTAATAAGTATCTACTTGTCTATATTCTAGGTTCTCACACACACTGGATCTTTGTTCAAATTGTCAATGAAGCCGCAGTCATCTGTTTCTTTTATCAGATGGTAAAATGAGGCTGAAAAGTGACCCATTAAGACCAGGCTTAACCACAGTCACCTTTTAGGCGACTGAGTGCTTTTTTTTAGCACAGCATCATCTGACCAAACCATCATTAAAAACAGTAGCTCTGATTTAACCATTATTTACTTGTATGCTGATGCGTTAGAGCGAAAAAACATGGTAGAATGTATAAAATGTTATTTGTGGAGGGCTTCTCCCCTTCCCATACAATTCTGGCTCACGTGCTGAGACCTGGACAAACCATGAAGGTTGACGTGGATCCAGGAGGGTATTGTAACAAGTCAGCATAAGAATTTGACTTTGATGTTAAAGGTTAAAAGTTAAGGTAATTAAACCCTAGTGTTTCTTTAATGCATGTCATCTGCTGCCTCTCATGTCAGATTTTTAATTTAAGATCATTTTATGCTGAGAAGGGACAGATAGAGTTATGGCCATTTTGGCAAAAACTTATAAGTGACGATATGTCCGTCCATCCATCCATCCATCCATCCATCCATCCATCCATCCATCCATCCATCCATCCATCCATCCATCCATCCATCCATCCATCCATCCATCCATCCATCCATTTTCTTCCACTTATCTGGG
>NC_056508.1:20040943-20064796 GCF_014905685.2 Nematolebias whitei | reverse complement strand
TCCATCAACCATCCATCCATCCATCCATCAACCATCCATCATCCATCCATCCATCCATCCATCCATCCATCCATCCATCCATCCATCCATCCATCCATCCATCCATTTTCTTCCACTTATCTGGGGTCGGGTTGCAAGGGTAGCAGCTTAAGTAGGAAGGCCCAGACTTCCCTCTCCCCAGCCACTTGGACCAGCTCCTCTGGGGGAATCCAGAGGTGTTCCCAGGCCAGCCGAGAAACATAGTCCCTCCAGCGTGTCCTGGGTCTCCTCCCGGTGGGACGTGTCCGGAACACCTCACCAGGGAGGTGTCCAAGAGGCATCCTAACCAGATGCCCGAGCCACCTCAACTGGCTCCTCTCGACGTGGAGAAGCAGCAGCTCTACGCTGAGCCCCTCCCGTATGATCAAGCTTCTCCCACTATCTCTAAGGGAGAGCCCAGACACCCTGCGGACAAACTCATTTCGGCCACTTGTATCCGAGATCTTTTTCTTTCGGTCACAGCCCAAAGCTCATGACCATAGATGAGGGTAGGAATGCAGATCGATTGGTAAATTGAGAGCTTTGCCTTTTGACTCAACTCTCTCTTCACCTTGACAGACCTGTACAGGGCCTGCTTCACTGCAGATGCTGCACCTATCCGTCTATCGATCTCATGTTCCATTTTCCCCTCATTTATTAACAAGACCCCAAGATACTTGAACTCCTCCACTTGGGGCAGGACCTCCTCCCTGACCCAGAGAGGACACTCTACCCTTTTCCGGCTCAAGACCATGGCCTCGGATTTGGAGGAACTGATCTTCATCCTGGCCGTGTCGCACTAGCCTGCGAACCGCTCCAACGAAAGCTGTAAATCACAATCTGATGAAGCCAATAGGACCACATCAGCTGCAAAAAGCAGAGATGCAATCCTAAGGCCACCAAAAACGGATCCCCTCAACACCTTGGCTGCGCCTAGAAATTCTGTCCATAAAAGTTATGAACAGAATCGGTGACAGAAGGCAACCTTGGCGGAGTCCAACTCTCACCGGGAACAAGCCCGACTTACTGCCGGCAATGCGGACCAGGCTCTGACACCCGTCATACAGGGCCCTAACAGCCCATACTCCCAGAGTACCCCCTCACAGGGTTCCCTGAGGGACGCGGTCGAACGCCTTCTCCAAGTCCAAAATGTACATGTAGACTGGTTGGGCAAACTCCCACGCACCCTCCAGGACCCTGCTGAGAGTGTAGAGCTGGTCCAGTGTTCCACGACAAGGACGAAAACCGCACTGCTCCTCCTGAATACGAGGTTCGACTATCCGACAGACCCTTCTCTCCAGAACCCCCAAATAGACCTTACCAGGGAGGCTTAAGAGCGTGATCCCCCTGTAGTTGGAACACACTGTACGGTCCCACTTTTTGAATAGGAGGACCACCACCCCGACCTGCCAATCCAGGGGATCTTCCCCCGATGTCCATGCACTATTGCAGAGTCACATAAGCCAACCCAACCCTACAACATCCAGAGCCTTAAGGAACTCCGGGTGAATCTCATCCACCCCTGGGGCCCTGCCACTGAGGAGCTTTTTAACCACCTCGGTGACCTCAGCACCAGAGATTGGAGGGCCCAACCCAGAGTCCCCAGGCTCCGCTTCCTCAGTGGAAGATGTGCCAGTGTGATTGAAGAGGTCTTCAAAGTATTCTGCCCACTGACCCACGACAGCCCGAGTTTAGGTCAGCAGCACACCACCCCCATTATAAACAGTGTTGGTGGTGTACCTCTTTCCCCCCCTGAGACGTCAGATGGTGGACCAGAATAGCCTCGAAGCTGTGTGGAAGTCATTCTCCATAGCCTCTCCGAACTTCTCCCATGCCCGAGATTTTGCCTCAGCGACCACCCGAGCCACATGTCGCTTGGACTGCCGGAACCCATCAGCTGCTTTCAGGGTCACACAGGCCAAAAAGGACAGATATGACTCCTTCTTCAACCTGACGGCATCCCTGACTGCCAGTGTCCACCACCGGGTTCGAGGGTTGCCACCGCGACAGGCATCGACAACCTTGCGGTCACAGCTCCGTTAAGCCACCTCGACAATAGAGGCACGGAACATGGCCCACTCGGACTCAATGTCCCCTACCTCCCCCGGAACATGTTCAAAGTTCTCCCAGAGGTGGGAGTTAAAGCTCCGTCTCACAGGAGACTCTACCCGACGTTTCCAGCAAACCCTCACAATATTTTTGGGCCTGCCAGATCTGACCGGCATCCTCCCCCACCATCGGAGCCAACTCACCACCAGGTAGTGATCAGTGGACAGCTCCACCCCTCTCTTCACCGAGTGTCCAAGACATGTGGCCACAGATCAGATGAGACGACGACAAATTCGATCATCGAACTACGGCCTAGGGTGTCCTGGTGCCAAGAGCACATATGGACACCCCTATGCTTAAACATGGTGTTCGTTATAGATAATCCATGACAAGCCCAGTAGTCCAACAACAGAGCACCACTCGGGTTCAGATCAGGGGGGCCATTCCTCCCAACCACACCCCTCCAGGTCTCACTGTCTTTGCCCACGTGAGCATTGAAGTCCCCCAGCAGAACAAGGGAGTCCTCAGGAGGTGCACTTTCCAGTACCCCCTCCAAGGACTCCAAAAAGGGTGGATAATCTGAACTGCCGTTTGGTGCATAAGCACAAACGACAGTCAGAACCCGTCCACCCACACGTAGGCAGAGAGAGGCCACCCTCTCCTTCACCAGGGTGAACCCCAACACACAGGCACCAAGATGGGGGGCAATAAGTATGTCCACTCCTGCTCAGCGCCTCTCACCAGGAGCAACTCCAGAGTGGAAGAGTGTCCAACCCCTCTCAAGTAAACTGGTTCCAGAGCCAGAGCCATGCTTAGAGGTGAGTCCGACTATTTCTAGCCGGAACCTCTCAACCTCACGCACCAGCTCAGGCTCCTTCCCCACCAGTGAGGTGACATTCCACGTCCCAGTAGCCAGCTTCTGTAGCCAAGGATCAGACAGCCAGGGTCCCCGCCCTCGGCCACCACCCATCCCACATTGCACCCGACCCCTTTGGTCCCTCCCACAGGTGGTGAGCCCATGGGAAGGGGGGACCCATGTCTCCTCTTCGGGCCGTGCCCGGCCGAGCTCCATGGGTAAGAGTCCGGCCACCAGGCGCTCGCCCGTGTGCCCCACCTCCAGGCCTGGCTCCAGAGTGGGGCCCCGGTGACCCACGTTCGGGCGAGGGAACCTCAAGTCCATTTCTTTTTCCTCATCATAGGGGTGTTTGACAATATGTATGTTTGGCAATGTAGTGAGTGCTTTTAAGATCTGATTGTTGTCAGAGACTGTGTTCTTTTTCAATCAACCTTTATTTAGACAGGTAAATCCCATTGAGCCTCGAGGACTCATTTACAAGAGAGACCTGATTTCAACAAAGAATGATGAAAACATTGGACAACAGCGACAACAATAAACAGTTATAAAAAGTCATACTCCAGTTTTTATTTTTATTAATTTTTTTAAACAAATAGGAAGGCTAAAAGAAAAAGGTAACAAAAAACAGCTAGATTCTAAGGCAAATGTAGAAAACTAAAAACAGGAACATGTCTGCATTAGTTGGTTTGACTCCAAATGATAGCGAGTTTTAGATATACAACCAATAAATACTTCCTGAAAATTTCAATTAGTTTTAGCAAAAATCCATAAGAAATTTTGTTAACAGACAGTATTAAATCTAACAATTAATGCCATTATTTTATTTTTTATAAAGATTGTGCTGCATCTTTTGGTGAACAAAATATGAGATGTGAATAACTCTAAGATGTACACTTACTGGTTAGTTTCTGAAAGTTTCATTAAAATCTATCCAGTGGTTCATGAGAAATTGTTCTAACAGACAGATGCTAATTGTTCATGGTAAAGTTTTAAAAACTGATTCCACACATTGAGTTAGTCTTCAGAGATTAACTTCAAAGGTGAACCAGTTGTTGGTCTACATTCAGGATTTACTTTCATTAAAATCTATTCACTGGTTCATGAGAGGCAGCACGGTGACGCAACTGGTAGAGCTGCTGCCTCTCAGCAAGCAGGTCCTTGGTTCAAACCCCGGTCCAGGGGTCTTTCTGGGTGGAGTTTGCATGTTCTCTCTGTGCATGCGTGGGTTTTCTCCGGGTACTCCGGTTTCCTCCCACAGACCAAAAACATGCATGTTAGGCTGATTGGTAACTCTAAATTGTCCCTAGGCGTGAATGAGAGAGTGAATGGTTGATTGTCTCGTTTGTCTCTATGTGTCCCTGTGATGGACTTGCGACCCGTCCAGGGTGTACCCCGCCCCTCGCACAGTGATTGCTGGAGATTGGCACAGGCGACCCTCATGACCCAAAATGGAATAAGCGGGTAAAGATAATGGATGGATGGATGGATGGTTCATGAGATATTTTGCTGATGCTACAAATAAAAAATAAAAACACAAAAATTAATGCATAAAGACATGGGCAAAATTATTAATGTCATTTTGGTTTTGGTGCGGGACAATAATAATGTTTGTGTTCATCACTTGTGTTCATCTGCTGATCTCATGCTGCTGTATTCATTCATGTCCATGTGCTCACCACAGACTCATGCTGGGGCTGCTGTTAAATACATTGTATTATTTTGCATTATTATTGTTTAGCATACATCTTGGATCTTTTAACGTACCGTTTGGTGTTCATTTATATCATATGTCAGTGTTTATCTTAGATCCTTATTTACTGTTTCTTTTTATACTGTATATTTTTGCTATTTTTGGGTGTAACTAGGACCCTGGGATGCATAATTTTGTTCCACCTCGTGTACCACATGTGATGTGAATGACAATAAACTTGACTTGACCTTGAACTTGAAAAAGGTTTAAAACTTTTATTGCACATTCTTCAGGCATGTTCATCAGTGATAACAACAAAATAGCTGTCAGTGTTTCTTTCATGTGCTGCACCTACATTTTACAAGCAGCTCAGAACTTCTAGTGCATTTGGGTGGGAAACTCTCCCTCCACATCTTCTGTAATCTGCGCTTTTGCTTGGTCGTTTCCACTGCCTGAGCTTCATCTGTATGCAGCCTGATGGTGCTGTGCATGGCCAGCTCCATACTCACTGTATCTATTGCGATGCTCTGTGTACCGTGGCTGTTGCCTGTGTATCATCTATCAGGGGATAGCATAACCTCACTTTAAAATCATATTCCACTGAATCAGAATTCAATTCCAGAATCCTCCAAGAAAATATCATAATAATACATCTCTCCTGGATTCCACTTGGGCTACTGTCACACTGCTTCCTGACTCATTGCCTCTTCAGTAATTTCTCAATAACATCTTTGGCAGAGACATGATGAAACATTCAGTGGCTGAATTTTATTGGCTTTTGGGGAGAAAAAAAATCCTTGGGAAGGTGTAATTTTAGATGCATGAAATCCAAAGGGTGCTTACACACAATGTTTAAGTTATTATGAATATGAAACGCCTGAACCATGTTTCTTATACCTATTATTCATAAATCAGATAGATGTCACCTTGTGATGGAAGAAGCAAGTTTGAAAATGAAAGAAATGCTATTTTACAGGGTTTTTTTTTTCAGTGCAGTGTGGGTTTGAAATTCTTCCTGATTGTGCAGCAGTGGCAGTCATCATCTTGAACGTGCTTAAATGTTGAATAGAGGTAATGAGATTGGAGCTGAATAACAATGATGGAATGGATTACTGCACCGTCCACAATGTCGAGGTTTGACAGTTTTCCCGATTAACAGTACAAATTTAACACTTGTTAGGTATTATGTAAACACTATTGTGGGAGATTATTTGTCAGGCAGAGACTCAGTCTGTGCATTGGGCTCAGCTTGCTGTATGGTGATGTATAATTCACCTGTTGTGAAATGTGTTTACAGTACAATGGCGTACTTAATAACAAACAAGTCATGGTGACACGACAAATATGAATGCAACATAAACGTGTTTAAACCAAAAACAGATTTTTACTTAATGCTTTAAAAAGAGATTATGTTTTTAAAAAGTCTTTTTATTGATTTTTGATTTTTGAGTGTACAAACAAAAAAGTGAACAGAAAGAACAAAAATACCCTCTAATCCCCCCTCACACACCATATCAGTCACACACACACACACAAATAAACTAAACGCATTGACAAGTTTTAAACATACAACATAAAAGGCTGCCAAGTGTCCCACAATCTTTTAACAGAACCCTTCATGGTATATCTGTTATTTTCTAGATGAATATGATACATCACTTCTCTTATCCAGTGTACATATGCTGGCGAGTGTGGTTCCTTCCAATTGCATAAAACAAGACAACAAAAAAACAACTTCCTGGCCAGAAGAGAGTCAAAACAATCACATCCTTCTCGTGCGTGTTGAAGGACGTATCCACAGGGACCACCCTGAACAGTGAGTTGTATGGTGATGGTGTACAGTTTTACCACATATCCCAGAGAAGGTGTCAAAAACAGATTGCCAGATGTGCATAGTATTATACTACTTTTACTTTGTTGTTACGGTCACAAATGATTATTGCATTTGTTGCAGTCTTACATTTGAACTTTTACTTTTGAATGGATTAGAAAATAATCTAACATTCTGGGGTATTTACATTTTGTTTTAAAGTTTGATCTTGCTCAAGGTGGCAAGGACTTAAAACCTAGATTAGCCAATAGAATTCAAATGTGACTTGAGTTAAAAAAATAACTTTAAAGCTGTGCAATGCAGAATTTGTTGTTTAAGAATCCATGTAGAAGTTTAGTCTTGAACTGTTTGGTATTTTAAAAATGATCTGACACAACAATATCACCAGTAATGGGCAACAGGACATCACAGTGGTTAGACCTGCAAGTCTCTCAGTGAGAAGATCACATGATAGCCTCCTTGGACTGTTCTGGGTGGAGTTTGCATGTTCTTCCTGTGTTTCCTCCTGCAGACCAAAAACATGCATATTTAGTTTGATGGAAACTCTAAATTGTCCATAGTTTAAGTGAGAGTGCAAATGGTTGGCTGTGTCATTTATCTCCAGGTCATTCTGTGATGGACTTGTATGTCCAGGATATACCCCGCCTCTCGCACAAGTAACTACTGGAGATAGGCACTAGCTTCTTGCAACCTGGAAAAGAAAATCAAGTAAAGAAAATGGATGAATGACTCACCAGATATTGAGTCTACTCCTTTTTCCAAGACAGGCTGATAACTCACTGAGAATGGATGCTGCAAGAACTGTCAAAGTCTCCTGAAGTACTGGTAATAAACAGTCAGTAAAAGTTAATTTAAACACAGGAAATTTTGACCGGAGACTAGTTGGAGACTTCTCAGTGGTGCAATTAGTAGGCATTGTTGGCTCACAGCAAGAAGGTGAGAAGGCTGCATGTTCAGCATCCGTCTGAAGATTTTCTTTGTAACATTTGCATGTTCTCCCCATGCATGAGTTTTATCCTGGTATTCCTAATTTTCACCAAGACATTTTAAAACCTTTCCTTGCATAGTATCCGGGTGCATTGTCTGGTTAAAAAAAGCCATCACCATCAGGGGAATGGTGTTTCTTTCCCTTAAGCTTATATATAGATAGACTTAATCGTAATTATTCATGGGTGGTCAGCATGGGCACCCTAGTGAATCTGCAGCTTCTTACGCAACACCTGTGGCACACTTTATTCTATGCTTCCTTTAACAAAGCTTTAGCTGTAACATTTTCAACAATTTAACAATTTTAGCTACAATTATTCTTTGATTATGTGCTGTTAAAAATATTAATATTAAAGCTGAAAATAAATTCAATAGAATTGTCAGATCTCAATGACAGACACATATTTTAATGAGTGCTACCATAAACTTTTATTAAAACTTCTTCACACTACTAATACATTTGATCTTTAAATTAACATGTAAAATTTACAAATAAAAATGCACATTTTATATCCCATGAAAATCAGTACTATTGTAAAAACAGACATAACAAATGCTGAGGTACATTGACATAATTTGAATTATGAACTGTTGATATGTTTTAAATAATATTTTACAAATAGCTGAACGTAAAAACAACATTTCTGCTTTAAAGTTACTGGGGAGTTTTGGAAATGTATCATTTTTGTGGGATAGTATGAAACAAATATCCAGTAGAATTGAAATACATTCAGTATCATATAATGAAAAATATAAGCAGTTTGGCTGCAAATTATTAGTGTGTTGCGTACCGTAACCTCTGTGCAGCAGCAGCAGAGCCAATGTAATTACACTGACTCATTCATGTGTGATCTGAAGCGTGGTGCCTCATCTGCAGGATCCATGTCCCATTGACCACAGAGACTTACATTCAGTGGAGCAAGTGCAAGTCTGTTTGTCTTCATCAACAGTAACATGTGTCGGTTTACCTATTGACTAACCGTGTGCTTTGTCTGCACTTCCTTTATTGAATCAATAAAGTCACATGCACTGATCGGTAATAAACAGTTACATGCTGCAGATGTAAAGAGGTCCTGGTGCTTGTCTATTGATTAATCACATCTAACACAGTTTGACATGGTTTCTAGATGAGATGACATTACATAATATGAACCAAAAACATTTATTAACTTGGTATTTTAAAAGTCTAACTAAACTAAAAGTAAAAGGGAAATAATGTTTTTTGCCCGTGCTTGTGAATGTTTTTGTTTAACGTTACCAAAATATGTCAGGAACCACTGGATGGCTTTTTCTGAAACATTTTAAAAGTAATCATTGAATGCCCTTCTACAGCTCCATTCTCCAACAAAGCAACTTCAGCAAACACAAATATGGATGTGATTCTGTTAGTCCAACAGAAATTGAGCTAAAAGTTGGTGTGGTAGTGGTTGAAAATCACCTCCGTTGCTGCCTTGCCAGCTTTTCATTATCATTATTATTACAGGTATTAGGAGTCCAAGCCTGCAGAAGCAATGGAAGGTGGCAGCAAAACTGCATCATTTCCATGCATCCAGCAGAGTATGGAAACCTATTGCATCTGTTATGTTTTACATTTCTTACACTTATAAGTCATGCTGCAGCCCAAACCACAAGGAGAATTGGGATGAAATTTACATCATAGTAACTCTGACCTGCATGTACAATGGAGAAAAACAAAATTCAGACATGTCTACCAATCTTCTTCTTCTTCTTTCAGCTTTTCCTTCTTTGGGGGTTGCCACAGCAAGTCATCCTCCTCCATCTCACTCTGTCCTCTGCATCCTCTATCTTCACTCCATCTACCTCCATGTCCTCTCTAACTGCATCCATATATCTCCTCTTTGTCTTTTCCCTGGCAGCTGCATTTCTAACATTCTTCTACCAATATACCCACTGCCCCTCCTCTGAACATGTCCAAACCATCTCAGTCTGGTCTCTCTAACTTTATTTCCCAGTTGTTCGACCTGTGCTGTACCTCTGATGATCTCATTCCTAATCTTATCCATCCTTGTCACGAACCTCAACTCTTCATTTCTGCCACTTCCAGTTCTTTCTCCTGTCTTTTTTTTTCATTCAACCTTTATTTAGACAGGTTAATCCCAGTGAGCCATTTTTGTCAATGTCGCTGTCTCCAGACCATGCAACACTGGTCTCACCACTGTCCTGTAAACTTTTCTTTTGGTCTAATTGTCACCCTTTTGTTACAATTAAATTAACTAATTTAATATCACACATGCAATAAATATTATGCAACTTGTGTCCTTCTTAATTTTCTAAATATTATTTTAGTAACTAGCTCTTTTGTTGCGTTTTTAATGTGTTCAAATACAGCTTTAAATATATTTCAGAGGGATTAGAGCTTTTTGTTCTAGATGTTCCTAACTTTTTACATCCATGCTTTGATAGGATATTTACTCTTTCTTGATTTTCATTCTTTAATTTATAGTTTAAAAACTGTTGTCATCTTATGCTGCTGTGAATTTATAAGTCCTCAACTATTGATATTTTTCATTTAGCTCAGCAAAGCTTCAGTATTTATTTAGCACATTTCCCTCAGATGTTGTCTCATTGGAGGTGCATCAAGGTCTAACCTTGTGAGATTAATTACAAGCTATAACTTGTTTGGTCCCAGCTTTATAGCAATTGCCTAGCAAGTCTGAAAAGAACGACCGCCTAACTAAATGAATTAAACGTTTCATTATATTCCATGGTGGAACGACCCAATGCTTGTTTTGAATGATAAAACTAGCCGTGGGCGTTTTTATTTTATGGTGTTTTGAGACATGTCCTTGTTTTCTGTCTGTTATTTGTGTGTGTGTTTGATATTTTTAGAACATGGCTTACAGTATAAAGTCCGATAAACCTGCAGGGTTTTTACAAAGTGACTGCCCACTTCACAAGATCACAATCACTTTGCCATTCTTTAAAAGTGAGGTTTTGTGGAATAGTTATAAACTATTAATATCTTACATGTTGTAGATAGCTCTTTGAACAGCCTGAGTATAGATTGACAAGCAATCAGCTGGTCTGAGCGTGGCCAATGTAGTGAACCTGATCTGAACCTGATCTGACCTCAAATCTTGATCAGATGAACAGAGACTGTTATTTCATTGATCTGCATCCAGAAATACAGTTTGAGCCATCTGGTGACTTTCTTTCTTGAATTAATCAAGCAGAAAAGACAATTCTCTATGATCATTACTGTTTTACAAATGTTTGATAATCAAATTGTGTTAGTTCACTCAATGTTTACAGGTTGAAGAGAACTACTCATTTTTATTTTACATAAACAGTAAGTAATGATTTTTATTCCTCATTCAAAGAAGAATTCAGGTTAATATGCATTTCTTGATTTTTCTGTCTGCAATGTAAGTATGTTAAAAGTCAGGTTTCGGTCAACTAAAATGTTTACCGAGAAAAATGTCATGTTTAAACTTTTTCAGAAGATAATAAGAGTGAGACTCCACGAAGTCTGAAGTCCTACAATAATCTTTCGGTTTGTCACTAAAACAATCCTTGACTTTTAATAACATCTTACATCACAAACCACACCTCTATTCCTGGTCCATCGACCAATCAAGAAGCTCTCAAATGACCCGGAAGTCGACCCATTTAAAATGTGGCAACTTCCCAGTTCATGCAGTTGCTAGTGGCTGAGAAGCTGAGACGAGCAGTTGCTGGAGTTTGAGTTGCTGAGTTCTAACTCAGGAATGAGTTCAATAAGAGAGTGGAGAGAGTGCCAAAGTCTGAAGCCAGACGCTGAAGATTAATGGAGCTAAAAGAGTCTGATGCTGCAGAGCTCTGAGGGTTCCACACAGAGTGCTGATGAGTTGATGGAGTTAGAGTTCTTGGATGCAAACGCGTTCAGGATGATCCAGAGACGTTTTGGGATTATAACTTCTGTTTGAACAAACCTCGTACGACTCTCGAAGGATTTCAGCTGCTCTCAACGGAGACGCTGAAAGAGTCAAGGAAGGATCCTATACCGAGCTGATTTATCATCAACCAGGTAACGGTTTCTACTTCGACAAGCGTACCGTCGCAAGCTGAGATCTGATGGAGCGTGCACGTTTTCTGGTCAAACAGATTAATTCCCTCACAAATCTCTCTGTAAGATAAATCTCCATTTCCATCTTAAACTCTGCTTTCTCTTAAAATCAGTACAGATATTTTAGAAATATCTGAAGCAAAGTCCTCAATCACCGCCGTGTGATTGATGTTCATTTTCTGTGAAACTTGTCTGTTATTATTTTCATATTTTGCTAAAATTAATGTAAATGTTTGATGTTAAACTTTGATTCTGAAAATAAATGACCGCATTCATTTGATGGGTCAAACATAAATAACGTCTCTCGTTACATTTCTGTTAAAATTCAATGCACGACATTTACACAGTCAGAAAGATGAGGAACTCGTGAAAAGTATGAATATATTTCCCTATATGTCATACTACACCAAGGATAAAAGGATTACTATGTGTCACAGTTTACACTCTGTTTTTTTTCCTTTTATCATCACTCTGTTCACTGTTTGACTTTTTTTTCTCTGCTCTCCTGGGTTTTTCCTCTGCTGCTTCTGCCAGCCTCTTTACATGCCACACCTCTCTCTCTGATTGCTGCTGATGTTTTTCACCTGTTTCTGGGTGTATATATACTTCCTGCTTTCTCCACTACATTGCCAGATCAACTGCTTGCTTCCAGCCACAGTTATCCAGCGTATTCTTTGTTCACAGCTCTTTAATCTTGATCCACGCCTGTTTCCCTCGACCATGCTTTTTGCCTGTCCCTTTTGTGCCTGAGCCTTCTGACCTTGTTGACGACCTACGCCTGTTTTTGGATTTCGCCTTTGCCTCTCCCTATCGGTACTGTCTCCTCTTCTGATCCCGTGTATGAACCCTGCTCATCCTCTACTATGCCTCTGGATTTCCCTTGGTCTCTGCAGTTCTGTGTCTCCACTGGAGCGCCCCGTTACAACAAGATTAGCGTTTCATCAGACCGTCAGTATTCAGATAACTACTCGTTATTCTGTCAAACACTAACCTTTCCCCTCTATCATTTTGGATACAGTTCCTGGACCTGAGACACCAGAAGCTGTTTATTTACTCAATAAACATTTTAAAAACCTCAGTCTGTGGCCCTGTACACACGTAGCCTGGTGTTTGAAAAAACGAATATCCGCGCAAAAAAATATCGCCGTACATACATGTTCGGATAGAGAAAATGATCGTCTACATGAACCCGGTGATGTTCACCACAGAGCGTTGTAAAGAATATGCCCAACCCATAGGAGGCAGTGTAGTGCAAAGGTGAAACGTATATCAGCAAATCACAACCCTTCAAAGCAACCACAACTTCCTGTTAGTATTGAATCATGGCGCCTGGAGGTTCGTTTGTGTGGACAGACCGCGAGGTTGAACTACTATTAAATACCGTGTTGGAGTACAAAGTTAATAAAACTCAGGAAAATGTCGACTGGGAATCCTGTCAGAACAAGTATGTTGATATTTTAGCGCTTTTTTTTAGAGCATTACCCAACGGAGTCCTCCGACGAGTTTCCCCATTCACATGCCGACATCACGCGCGGGAATTTAACAACAAAAATGAAAGCAGTCCGAGGTAAATATCGCCATGCTGTTGATACAGGACGCAGGAGTGGACACGGTCGAGTGGTTCTTCTGTACTTCGAACTGTGCGAACAAATCTGGGGTGGCTCTCCAGCTAGTACTACCATATCCTCCGGTATTGAAACAGCTGACCTGGATCATTCTCGGACCCTACCCTCACCATCCACATCTTCTTCCTCCACTACCATGGATGTAGCAGACACAGGGTCTGATAATGAAAGCAGTGTGGGTCCTACTTCAAAGGAGAGGAGAGACCTGCTTGATGTACGTATATTTTTCTGTCCATTCCTCATAAATAAAAGTACTTTTGCTGTAAATGTTCATCTGTTGGATGTACTATAATTCACGGAACAGGTTTGTTGAATTGTGTTGCTATTAAAAATACAGTTAAGGCAATATGTGTGTTAAAAATTATGCAAGAGTTGAGGTGTGTAGTGGAGGCTGGAATGTGATGTTTTTTATATTTTACTGTGTACGGGTTGCTGATTTATTTTTATTATTATTGCAAAAAAGAAATGACACCATCATGCTCTTACTCATCTCATATTATGTTAGGCCTACATATTCATTAGTTTGATGGGGTGGTGGGTACAAAATACACTTTAAGACATATAGCAAACATTGGATACGCTGTTATTACATATTGTTATGTAGAAGTGATGTGAAAAGTACAACATCAACATGATCCAGGTTTACTTTTTTATGTTTAATTGTGATGATTTTCATTTCTCTTTTGAAGGCAAAACTAAAAGGACACAGACACGACCGTCTGAGGAGAAAGCTGCCTGCTGAGACCCAGTGGCTGAATGCTCTTGAGGAAGACCAGCGTGTGAAAAAGAGACTGGTGGAAATCATTGAGACATCAGAACAAAAAGCATCCGAAAACTATTCAAAAATGTCCAATACACTGGAAAGACTTACCACATCGATTGTTGATGGGTTTTCTCTTCTGAAACAGGTCATTCATGCACCTGCACAACCACCACACTACATGCCATATGAGCCAAGAGGTCCGATGTATTCGCACACAATGGCCCACCATTCTGTCCACCAAAACTCAGCAAATTACCCATACCCAAACAACTCCACTTCTGACAGAACACGTCAAAACACAAGACCAGGAAACACTATGAACACTGAAGCTGTGTTCCACACACCTGCTGAAGCCACTGACCAATTTTCATTCAGTCAGGCCCTTTTTAATGACCAGTAGAGTACTGTTTTATACATCGAAACAAGTCTGGTACAGTTAAGTATATACAAGTTCCACTTTTGCACAAGGTTGCACACATGTCAGGTTGTTAATCACAGTGTTATTTACTCTGACAGTGTTTTTTTTCTGTTTGCTATCTTTTTATACATACTGTGAAAAGCTTAAAATGTAGCAATTGCACAATACTTTAACTATTTACATTTTTGTTACGTGAATCTTTATAAGAGTGGTGATCTAGTCCAGTCCTTGGGAGCTACTGCTACTTAGATGTATTTCTCCAAAACACCACTATCAAATACATACTGATGATTGAAATCAGCTATTTCATACTGGTTTGTTGAAGAAAATGCAGCTGAAATGTACCTGTGGTAGCTCCCAAGTTATGGACTTGGGCATCACTGATTTAAAAGTGTACAGTAACTGTGCTGCTTTTCTCCCATGTTTAAAAAGCTTTATCTGTTGTAGATCTGTTATAATCTGATCTGTTCATAAATGAAACACAAAATAAGAACATGTTAAGTGTGTTCGTTTGAATAAATTGACAAACATTTTAAAAGCAAGTTTCTTTATGTGAATTTTTGTGAATATGACATTTATCAGTTACAAATACAGTCATGTTCATCAGAAAGTATTGGCAGCACTATTTAATACACTACAGGTCCAATTTTAAGAGAGAAAAGTAAAATCATTTCACTTAAAAGTCTGTCTAATGAGCTACAAACTATTATATAATGTATCTAAATCCTGGGTGGTAGCTTTTCATGCATTAATAGAATGAAATGCAATAACATTGCACAAAACAATTTAAAAATTCTCTAACATACATGGTGCTAACTATAACGTTTTTTTATGAAAAAACAACGCAGTCTGCTAAATAGTTCACAGGTTTTTGTGTTTATGGATCCAGACACTGAGTGAGGACTCTCCTGACCCGCTTTCCTTCTGCTGCCAAGCTGTCTCCTCTGACCACTGGCTGTGTGTCCGGTTGATTGTTCCTGTCATGTTGAATAGCTTCAGTTATTCTGTTTTCATCCACAGTGTCTTTTGATGCCTCACAAAAATTGTGCAACACAAAACATGCATATATAACAAATGGAAGATCGTTCATATTGATGTCCATGGCTCTCCTCAGGGCTCCAAATCGGGCTTTTAGTCTTCCAAATGCACATTCAATCACCATTCTAGCTCGGCACAACGAAAGTCCAAAGTACTGCTCCTGAACATTGCTTCCTCCGTTAGCATATTCTTTCATCAGGTAAGGTAGAAGTGGGTATGCAGGGTCACCCAGTATGTAAATGGGTATAGCGTCTTCGTTCTCCACAATTTGTCTTGGACAGGGGGGAATCTTCATGTTTTTCAGATTTGTGTTTATTGTGGAGTTAGCAAAAACTCTGGCATCATGCACACTCCCTGGCCATTTCACAACTACATCAATAAAGCTGTACTTGTAATCACAGGTGGCTTGTATGTTAAGAGAAAACCTCCCCTTCCTATTTAGGTACTCTGTAGAATTAGCTGATGGCTGCTTTATCTCCACATGAGTCCCATCCACAGCTCCAAGGCACTGAGGGAGACCATAAGCCTGCTCAAATCCCTCAACAAGTGCACGCACAGCAGTCTCTGTTGTTGGCATTTTTATGTAAGATGGTCCCAAGTACACAGTTATAGCCTTACACACCTCTCTAATTATGTTTGAGACTACTTGTCTTGATAAGCCAAATGCATTGGCCGTTTTACGCAGTCTTCCCTCGTCAGCCAAATAATATAGCGTGCATGCAACTTTTTTGACCACACAGACTGGAGATCGCATTACAGTACTCTTCCCTTGAATGTAAGGAAGGAGTAACTCCGAGAGCGACAGTAATGACGACCGTGACATTCTGAAGTTCTCACGCCATTCCTGTGGGAGAACAATTTCCTTCTCAAAGTTTTCCCACCAGCCAGCAGTGCGTCCAGGTCTGATCCAAAACCGGCGACGGCGACGCTGAATGGCGGTATTGTGCCTCCGTATCGGTAGGGATAGTTGCTGTAAAAGAGCTGAACGCCAAACGCTTTTTCTCCTTTGTAATTCCATCTGTTGGAGCAGTTGTGCTTGTAAAAACAAGCAAGCAAAAATTGCCTGAACCAGCGTTACAATTAGTACTTCCCTAAACGCAGTCATTTTCCCTCCGAATGAATGGGCAAACAAAAACAATTGTCGCACATGTGACGTCAGCGCCGCGCTGCACCATCTGTCGCAGACATAATGCGCATATCTCCGGTTCCGAAAGTCCACACGCAAACCCGAAAGAGGAGATTTCTCAAATCTCCACTTTGGTCGGAGTTTTTGTTATTATTCGTTTATAGTTACATCAACCGGAGTTCACGTGTGGATGAAAGGCCACACCGCATGATAAACTATTCGGTTTTCCTGATATCCGGCTACGTGTGTACAGGGCCTGTGTGTAGGATCCTCTGCCATCAGATCTCTGACACTATGATCTTAAAACAACTCCATTCTCAAATATTCTATAATAATTTAAAATACTATTTAAATGGCTATTTTAATTACTTTTCCAATTTATATGATTTCATAATTATTGATATAAAAATCTATGTTTGGATCACATCAGCTAATTGTAGCACCTTTGGTAAAACATGAGAAACTTATGAAGGGAATGAGTTATCTCTACCTGAATAATCATGTCGATGTTAACATGATGATGGTATTTATACCCCAACTGGTTGACCAAAAATAGACGAGGTCAACAGGATACAAAAGGTGAATGTTTATGTACAGTGCAGGGAAAACGTGATGGTTTGCTGTGGGGAGAAGTGGAGGACAAGATGAGTCGCTTAACGGTAATAGTTGATTTGATGTTCTCTATAGGTCGAAGTCTTTCTTACTGTGTTTGTTGCAGGTAGCGCCGAGGTGGAAAGGAGACAGCATTTGGCGACGATAGGGAATCCAGAGAGGTAAGTAGGTATCTGCAGGGATGTTGAGTCCAGGTGTACAGAGTGTGGTTTGCTGAGCTGAGTGTGCAGGTTTTGGTGACCAGATCCAGTCAGAGGTCCAAGGAGAAGACAGGCAGTTCCACGGGAACAGGAAACAGAACTGGCGGGCAGAATAACAACTGGTTAGTAAAACTCTAATGTTTCTAAGGCTGACTGGCTGTCACAGAATTACCCAAGGTAATCAATGCTCCAGCGTAAGATGAGTGTCTGGCCAAGGTTTAAGTAGTGTGGGTGAACAGGTTTGGCAGATGAGGTGCAGGTGGAACTAATCGGCTGATTAGTTGCTGTGGAGAAGAGTGCTAAAAAGGGAAAACAGAGAATCCCACAGATGTAAAGATTTATAAAATAAAATGTTTAAACCACTTTCGTCAAGCTCAGTTTCTCCACGCTGAGGTAATTTTCAATACTATCTACAACAGGATGGTAACTGTCCACATATTTTACACTTTTGAACATTTGAACTCTTAATACTTTTAAAGCATCCTGATTACAATAGGGTCAGCCATCAAGTTACATTTATTTTCAATCTTTTCCTTAAATTCCTTTGTTTTGGGGAGGATTAACTTCCTGTAATATGCAATTCAGTTGAGTTAAATTACTGTGTATTGCTAGCTGAACTATTGTTATCTTCTCTGGCTCAAAGTACCGGTAGAAATAGAACAAATGGTTTTGGTTTGTTATTCTAACAACAGAACACAAAAACAACTGTACCTAGCCCAATTCTAGAAAACATTATAGTTATGACTCGGGGAACCCAGAGTTGTATGAGACCCGGAACGAGACAGACTCAAGTAAATGCAAAAGTGACAGTGTTTATTATTTACAGTGGAAAAGGTACATTCATTTCTCTGGAGCTCCTGGGGAGAAAGGAGATGGTCAGAGGAGGTTGGCAGGATGGATCAGGTAAGATTTGATTCTATTAGGTTTTTCTCTTACAGGTTTGAGGAGGTGCATAGGTTCAACTCCAAATCCAGAGGAGAGTTCCAGAGGGTGAGAAGACCAGGTTGTCAGGTGGGACCAAGGCGGCTGGCAACTGGTGGAAGGCAAGGCACGAGGAGAACCAAGGCGAGGCACGAGGAGAACCAGAACAGGACCAAGGGAAACCAGAACAGAGGAGACTGGATCACTAAAGACAAGAAAGAGCTGGTAAGTAAATTTACTAACAGTAAATGTACAGGCCGGAGACACAAATACCACTGATTGCTAATGCTCCAGCGAAGAGTAACACTGGACTGCAGCCTTATGTAGAGGAGGTCCTTGTCAGGGTGATGGCCGACAGCTGTGGTTAATTAGTGGCAATCTTGGATGTAGAGCTGCATTCGGTGGTACTCTTACAATTATATCCTATATACACTTAATCACTGCAGTATTACATATAACTATCTATACACACTACACTACACTATCTGTAGTATGTAACTTTACATCACACCATGCCAGATATTTATACACTTTTGTTTTGCATTTAATTGTCAAACTGGAGCCTGGTCTTGATAAGAATGTTTTTCAAAGTGTGCCAGCAACTTTTAATTGAAGCTCAATGAAGTGAAGTCAAACATTTTCGTATTTGTTTTGTTATGTTTATATATCAATAATGACATGTTTTATAGGTAGGGTATTACAACAAAAGGAACAATAATATTGATCGTATTTCTACTTTTAGTAAACAGAGAACAGTTGCTTCACGAATAAAAAAAAAAACAACTTAAAGATAATTAAAGACTGATTTGTTCTTGCCATCCCATAAAATATTAGAAAAGGCTGCCTATTAATTTAAATTAAATTAAATTTAGAATATTCAAGAGTCAATAATCACATAAACAGATTTGTTGACATTTGGTATCTCAAACTGGCTTCCCATCAGTGTGATTATTCATTATAAATGAGCTGTCCGCTTCTAATTTAAAAAATGTGTCAAGCTGAAATCAATCTAGCCAACTCCAAACATTATTTAAAATAAGGCCTTTCCATCAAATTTAAAGTAAAACTGTCAAAACTGCGGGTTGGGTGGGGGGAGTGGGGGACACATGTCAAATTTTGACTCAGAACTCACTTGGTGAAACACAAATAAAAAGGAAAAAGTTCCTCCACTGAGGCACTTCATCAAAGGCCCTGCTGAAACTCAAAGGATGTTTTCCTCTGGGGAAAATGGATGAACAAAGTGGAGGTAAATAAATAATAAAGAGATGAATGGAGGGCTAAGCAGACAGCTGATGATGCTGATCAGAGGAAGAGGGTGAAACTGGTCCTCTGACGCTGTCAGCAGGGTGTAAGGGTGAGTGGTGATTAAAACTGCTTTCCTCTTACTCGTCAGCAAAGACATCACCCCCTCCCCCACTCCCCCAACCCAACACACACAGTTATTCCTGCAAACTGACTTACAAATAAACAGCTTAAGTCACTGTGATGTGCAAAATAGATGGATTAGTTTACTCCGCTCTGCATCCTGTTTGATTCTCTCTGCGTTTTTCTACATGCTAAATTTCCATCTTTGTGGCTTTGACTTTTCTGCATCTGCTGCTAAAGATATAATCCAAAAGAAAAAAGAGAAAGAAAAAAAGTTTTACAACTCATCAGTCAAACGTTGAGTAAAATGTTATGTTACTGAGTTAGTTGGTGGATCTAATGGTTCCTGGAACAAGACCTGACTTGCTTTGATTTTTCATAGTTTCAGCACTGCTGCCGCTCTATGATTCAACCACCAGTCAGAACAAGCATAAAAGGTGTATGATACATGCATACATGGTCAAGGTCAAGGTTCTTTATTGTCATTTGCATCACATGTGGTACATGAGGTGGAACGAAATTGTGTACACAGGGTCCCAGTTATATCCAACAAGATTTTTTTTTCTTTCTTTTGGCTGCTCCCTTCTTCAGGGGTCGCCACAGCGAACGAAGTCACACGAAGGTTCGCACATCCAACAAAAGTATAAATTGTAACATTCATTCATTCAACCTATATTTAGACAGGTTAATCCCATTGAGCCTCGGGGACTCATTTACAAGAAAGACCTGAATTTTAACAGAGTAATGCCAACAGTGGACAACAACAACAACAAGAGACAATCATAAAGGATGCATACAAAAAAAAAAAAAAAAAAGGTAATTAAAAGAATAATTAAAAGGAAAAGTAGCGAAAAAACAGCTAGATTATAAAGCGGTGTAGAAAACTAAAAACAGGAACATGTCTGTGTTGGTTTTTGCCAGGAACGTAACAGATGTTTGAAGCCACTTAGAGAGGTCAAGGTCAAGAACTTCAGATGTTTTTGCAAGATATTCCAGGAAACAGGAGCGGAGTAGGAGAAGACCCTTTTGCCTAGTTCAGTCCTCACTGACAGAACACTCCAGGTAATAATGTCCTGAGAGCGCACGCTGTAGCTGCACTCACGCAGAGACATGTATGAGATGTATGAAGGCAGCAGACCAAGAAGTGATTTAAAGATGAAACTGCCAGTGAGAGAGTCTGCGTGAAGTTAATGATGTCCAGTTAACCAGTGAATACAGGGTGCAGTGGTGGGTACGATAATCACAGCCAGTTATGAATCTTAGTGCACCATGAAAGGCAGCATCCAACATCTGCAGGGTTTTTGTGGGGGTGTTCATCTACCAAAAGTGTGTGATGGGTGAGTGGGGTCCTTCATGATGCAAGTGGACCCCTTCCTGCATCTGGAGGTGTAGATGTCTGTGATGGTGGGGAGGCAGACTCCAACATCTTCTGTGCAGCCTTCACCACTCTCTGCAAAGCTTTTCTTTCTGCAGCTGTGCAGCCTCCATGCCACACGTTGATGCTGGAGCACAGGATGCTCTCCACTCACGCCTGTGAGGACTGAGCTTCCCAGTCCAGCTCGCTTCAGCTGCCTGAATTAGCAGAACTAGTACTAGATTTGTATCGTACATTTGTTATTTTGGTTCTTATGAATTTAGATTTCTAATTATTATTTTGTTTAGACCTATTTTGCAAATGTCTGTTTTTTTGTACATAATTTCCCGTTTTTTTATGTGCATTTGTGCATCTTCTGCATGATTAATGCAGTATTGACCAGCATTGAAAACTGTATATTTTGCTTCTGTTTTGTGATACTGAGAGTTGAGATAAATATATTTTTGACATTATCAGAAATAAAATTATGCCGGATTGATAAAGACGCTAATCCAACGTTTCTCCTCAATGATCCACAGCCAGTGCACCACAGATCCACAGCGCTTCTTAGCCTGTGAATCATATGTTCCTGGCTCAGATAACGCTATAGGCCAGGTGACATTTACACATGCATTGCACACCCACATAGTGACATCCTCACTCCCTCCAGTGGGGTAATTTGTGAAACATTTGACTGTACAGAACGTTAATGAAATTTACAATAAAATTAAGGGCCTATCATTTCTTATGGGAATGCAAAGATGCTGTGTTCAATCTCATGCAAGACTGTGAGATGTGTAGAGACTCTCAGCTACTACCATGATAAATCTTTGCTCAACATGTGATTAGTTAGAGCTGTTTTTGCGTTATCTAATGTCAGTTGACTGTGGCAGCCATCTTAAATTGTGTACTGCAGCAGTGAAGTTGTAGATGTACATCTCATGATTACGTCCTGAAAGTATCCTTACAATTTGTACAGTGAGTCACAAGATATTTTACTGACATTCATGGTTGTCTCGAGAAATGAATGTCAAAATTTTAAAGAAATGCATCATGCCATAAGCTAGACCTCTGAGTGTGTGTGTTAGAGATGATTTTCAGCTACTATCACACCAAATCTGAGCTCAATATCTAAAAAAACTGACAGTGTTACAACCATGGCTGTGTTAGCTAAAGTCAGTTTGTGGTGGGATCATGCTTCTGCTTTGCTAACAAGTAAACAAATAAACACTGGCTCAGGCAAAAACATTATTGCCTACCTTAAGCCTTTAAGCATCAAGTGATAAGTGGCAGTTTTACTTGATAAAAAAAAAAAAACAACAACAATGGAACACCTCCAGCTCACTGCTTTAAATGTTACCAGGGAAAATATAATAATCATAAAATTACATCTGCAATTTAAAGAATGGGAGCTTCTATAAATGACTATTTACATTTCCTAAATCTCAGCATGTTTTTGGGTGATCAAATGAACTCAGACTTTAGTGTGAAGGGAAGAAGGAGTGGTCTAAGAAAAGTAGAGAGCAGAAAAGAGATGCAAAAAAGACAACAGTTAGAAAATAGAAGGTGAAAGTGGAAAGAGGGAAACAAAGCCAAGGCAGAAAGATAATGACAAAGATTATAAGTGAAGATGTTGTGTTGCACAGGTGAAAGAGATTTGCAGATTTCAGTCTCTGGCAGGAAGTCAACCGAAGACAGATAGGAGAAACAGAAAGAGGGGAAATGCTTGGATTCTGTTACCCCTTTGCTCCCATTCACTTACTTTTCTTTGGTATTCCACCGAAAGTTTAGATGTAAAAGCTCGAGACAAAGACTGGAATGCATTACTTGTCTCTTGTCACGTGAAAGCAAACTGGAATAAACGTGGTCGGCCATGAAAGCAGGAAAACATGATCTCATCACCTGTCTCTGTTTGCCTGTTAATTAACACGTTTTACAGACAGCCTACAATAGTGTAGCAGCCACTGCCTCTCATTTATTTCTGATTACAACCAAGTTACTGAGAAGCTACATTTGATCATATTCAAATCAGGTCATAAAAGCATTTTAAAAGGCTACAAGTTCTTCATAAAATCAGATTATTCCCAACAAAACAGCAATAATTAAAGAAGTATTTTTAAGTCTAAGAAATTCCACTGGGTGGCCTTTTTGTTTTAGCTTCCTGTTGAATATCAAATAAAATTTAAAGCTTCATACTTGGACATTCAGAGCTCTCGATGAGGAAGATCTATCATACCTTATCGACTTTATTGTTGCATATTTTTCCAACAAAGAGCTTTGCTCTCAGACTGCAGGTTTACTTATACAACCAGATGCAAAGCATTCACTTTATGGTCTCTGTTATTATGGACCCTGTTCTCAGTTTGATTAGAGAGCCAAACATCATGTCTACTTTTAAAACTGGGTTTAGATAAAAAAAAAATAAATAAATAAATAAAAAATAAAATAAAACTCACCAAATAAACATGACCATTTTTTATGTTGCTATAGACCTAAATTGCTGGGGGCCCTGATTAATTAACCACTTTCTTTGCACAGCTTTGTTTTTAATGTAAATGACAACACATACCGTTCAATTATTGACATTAACCTTTATTTTTTGTATACTTCCTGAACAGGGTTAACATTTGTAGACATCTGTTTCTATGTTTGTTTGTCTTGTCATTTTAACCTGGTGGAAGCAACACCTACTCATTCTTACCCTGGTTCTCTTAAGCCTCCTGTTGTGTTACTAATTTTTTTGATCAATTTGTTTACTTGCGAATAGTATATATTTAGAGCTGTTTGGTTGTAATAGCTTGTAGGCCTCGCTGATGTGACAAAAATTACAGTATGAAAATGTTTTAAAATTATTTATTTTTCTTTGTAATGAAACAGAATAATATATTTTGTGTTCCTGATTTAAAAACAAACAAACAAAAAAAAAAACATATA
>NC_056508.1:19988422-20020943 GCF_014905685.2 Nematolebias whitei | reverse complement strand
ATGCATGTCACTCAAATCAAACTGTTTTATGTAAAATGTTGTACACATCAGCAAAAATCCCCAAATCAAATTACAGTTGTCATTAAGAAGTAAAAATAGCTTTTTCTTTTTTTTTTTGGTATTAAACAGTAGGTCATGAACAATACTGATGAAAAAGACAATCAGAAATTAACAACAGCTGCTATCCAAACACAAACGCAACTCTGTTGTAAAGATGTCTATATATTGCATTGCAGAGAAACTGTAACTACTTCAGATAGCATATTCTAATCCCTGTGCAATGCAATACTCATCTATTGTTTCCTCATAAGAGGAATAAAAAAGGCATATTTTAAGTCCACGACTTAATACTTATGTCATTCATGTAGGACAGGCTGTCAGGATTGTAGCTGTGACAGTAGTTAATGGTCTTGGGAAGACATCATTGGAAAGCTGGGTTAATGAGAAAGCCTAGTTGATTTATGTTTTGCAGTAGCTGAGACCACCATTCTTTTGCTGCACTTCCTTCTTCAGCGCTGACAATCTGAAACATTTCTCTAAGAGGCATATCAACTCAAAGTCTAGACTACAAGGCTTATGAACTTTTATTACTCCCCTTTCAGCTCAGATCATAATAAAAGGTAATTGTGTATTTTTTTATTGTAAGATTATGCATGTGAAGTGCCATAATTTAGGTTTAACCATTATGTTTCCCTAAATTTAAGAGTATTTTTGCTGCCTAAATTTGTCAGAATCTCAGTTTCTTGTATTTTGTTTGTTTATTGTTGGGTTTATAACTTTTTGGGTGTTCTGTTTTCTGTATTTTGTGACTTTTGTGTGTCAGTTATTTTCATTTGATCGCTCCTTGTTCGTTCCTCTGTGCCACCAGCCACTTCTGCCTGAATCAGCCCGTCTCCAGTCAGCCAGCTACGCCCATCTACACCTGTCCCTTGTTTCACCAGTCACAGCTGCAGTCACTCTACTCATCAGCTCCTGCCCTTATTGTCTCGCAGCCAAAAGTATTCACATTCATTACTCAGGCAGAATGATAGGAAACAAGGTCTTAAAAAGACCTGTAGAAGTCAAAGTATCAACTGAAGCTTTTTATTCAAGTAAAAATGTAAAAGTACTGGTTATGAAACAATGTTGGGGAAAAAAAATGACATAGGGACATTAGATTAGGCCACACACCACAAAGGCACTATAGTGCACTACCCCTTCTCCCCCAAAAACATTCTGAAGGCCATAATGACCATGTTTTATTAAAATGTTAATATTGAAAAATTTGGGATGCACTAGGTTACATGTTTTAAATACTTATACTGTATGTCCTTTGAAAATAAACACATTTTAGTACAATGCAAATATATTCAAGAAGCATATATGTCTACTAATGAGCATTAACATGTTTCATGGAGTGAAAAGATAATGAAGAGTTGCCTTTGAGTATTGTGCAAAAAGTCAAACTTCAGAGGCATGTTATCAATAACTTTAGTGGAATGTAAATGTCCAAGCTTAGCTGCAGGAATCTGTGAGGTCAGCTGATGTAAGACAACAAAACTGGGCAAGAAAATAGGTGAATCTAATGCATGATGTAGTGAACTAGGCCTGAGGTCAAATCCTGACCTTAAGGACCTTATGGGACAGAAACTGTCATTTCATTGATTTGAATCCAGAAATACAGGTTGACCCATCCTGAGACTTTCTTTCTTGAATTGATCAAGTGAAAGAACACTACTTTCTATTATCATTACTATTTTACAAATGTTTGATAATCAAAGTGTGTTTAGTTCAAACCATTTTTAAATGTTGAAGTGAACTACTCATTTTTAATCAACTGTGAAACAGTATTAGTGATTTTTAATCCTCATGCAAAGTAGAAATCATGTTAAGGTCTGTTACAGAGTAATTATGCATTTTCTGATTTTCTGTCTTTGAATGAGCAAGTGTAAGTTGGTCCAAGGTTGGAGTCAAACGCAAAACAAGTTGTTGGAACGAACTGTCATGTTTTAAATCCTCTCAGACGTAAATATAGAGGCTGGCACCTGTTTTCCCCCAACTCGCCTAAATATTCCTCTCGTCTGTCTGAAAAACATTTTCAATCTGTTCCATAACATTCTTGCTGTTTTTCTGACTTCTAGTGACCTCTTACGTCACAAAAACACACCCCTGTCTGGTCGAAACGACCAATCAGGAACCTCCCAAATGAACCAGAAATAGAGCTATTTAAATGTCGGTACTTCCTAGTTCAAACCAGTCGGGTGGAGAGTTTGCAGAGCTTCAGTCGCTTCAGGTTCCAGCTTCAAGCGCCAGCTCCAGTCGAGTGCGGTGGGAGAGAAGTTCAGTTCTGGGAGCAGAACCGAACCGAGAAGTGCTGGAGAAAACAGGAAAATCCCGACATGATCCGCAGTTCTTCAGAGTCTTGTGGGGATTATGACATCTTCCACCTCTGAGTGGAACTTCTGACGGACTCCACTCATGTGAGTCCACCAAGAGGTGAACTTGTGTCGAACAAGTACCGTCACTACTTCGGACGATTCACAGCTGTTCCTACGGAGACGCTGAAAGGGTGCGTTAAATGGAACTTCGTACCAGTGGAGACTCCTCCAGGTAAAGAGTTGATTTATACCACCTAAATGTACCGGGGAAGAAGCTGGGAACTCACCGGAGAGTGCCGTTCTGATGCCGACACACACATTTCCCTCATCCATCCTTTCTCTCAACTTAAACTTCATTTCCATCTTTAAAATTCTTCTATCCTGCTAGAAATCATTCCAGATATTTTTAGAAATGTCTGTTGTACAGCTGGAAGCAAGGTTTTCAACCATCGCCGTATGGTCTTCCTTGTAAAACTTGCTAAATTAGCCATGTTGTTATTTTCCAATTTGCCAATTAATGTAAATGTGTGATGTTAAACTTTGATTCTGTAAATAAATGACCGCATTCATTTTGATGGGTCAAAGAAAATTAACGCCTCACGTTACATTTATCAAATTCAATGCACGACATTATTCAGTCCAGAAAAATGAAAGAATCCGTTTAATTTATGAATATATCACAGCATATGTTCATCTACACTTGTCTATGTAATTTTGTTGAGCAGATCAGAATATTGGCACTTAACGCTGTTTTAGGACCACAAGCAGTTGCTGGCATGGCTGAAAAGTAACAATATTGATGAGATTGTCCAAATTTCATTCATTTTATATTTCATTGGGTGATAGTTGGTAGCTGGGCCTATTACTTCTTTACAATTACCCATAGGGATTGCCCCTGAGAAATCTTGCACAGGTTTATGTGACTTATTCAAAACAAAATTTCCTGGTCTTTAATTTAGCAGTTGCTGTTGCATTATGGCACCAGTGCCAAAGCACACTTTGTACTTTTGCATAAAGTGACTCAGACTTTCAAATGAGGGCATCATTTGATGTCTTCTGATGAGAACAAGTGGAGCAGATGCAACAGTTAATCATGCAGATTAGCTGTTGGATGATTTCTATAGTCACACAATTCCTGGCAATAGCAAATACAAGAGAATGGAGTTACACTTGTTTTATGATCACAACAGACACATCACAGTGCTGTTTTGTGAATTAAGCAATTTATAGCAGAAAATGTCTTGTTTGAGGCCAAAAGTGAAGGGTTTTGATATTTTTAAAGCTTTGTAAGTCATGGAGCTCAAATTTCAAATTTTATACACTCCCATCTTTTTTATAATAGGACATTTTAAAATAAAATTACATAGTATAAAGTTTCTAAATAATTATATCACATCAGAAAATCCTTTGATGCAGCTATGACATGTTATGACGTTCAGTTTAGTTTCCATTACATATTTCACATTCTGGTGAACAATTCTTCTGAATCTGCAGCTTTATTGTTTAATGGTACACTATACAACACATTATATAGTACAGAACTTATGGATATTTCATATTCTGTTGACAGCAGCAAGTGTTTGTTCACACTTATGTTTGTATACCTATGATTTTGAGCTGAGTGCGTGTTTATGCATTCACTTCATGCATGAAAAATGTTATTGTGCTCCCCATCATTGTCTCCAGCTGCCTCAGAACAACATAAACAAAACCCAGTGTCCCACACACACCCATGCACACACATACATTCCTGCCTCCCTATTCAGACATGAGCTCTGCTGCCCCTCTGGGTAATAGACACTGCACTCTTTCATTAATAGAGATATCAGGGCAAAAACAAGCACGGCCCTAAGGAATCGTAGGAGAGAGTGAGCGAGGGTGAGATGTTTGGTTGTAGTCTCCTCCTTTAACGCCTTTTCTCGAGTGGTCCTAATTATCCACTGTATGATGTCTCTCTCATCTCGTTGTCTGTTCTTTCCTACAGTTGACTCTTGGTGAGTGAAACTCAAGACTGACCAAGATGCTATGCTGCTGTGCTGAATTCCTCTGCCTCCTCTGCTGGCACAGTAATGCTCATTAAATAGGACACTGGAGGGACCGGCCCTCAATCCTTACTCCTGCCCTACATTTCCTCTTCCACTGTCAAAGGGCATGATGAACTCTAGCCAGTTGAAGATTAAATTTCCTCCAGCATCACCTGTCCAACCACTACGTCAATACCTTTTGATGGGACACTTCTTGCTGTGTCACATAAACAACTATGGTTTTACTCACCTTGTTATCACATTTCTTTTCTACAATCAGACTAAAAACTGAAAGTGTTTATTACAGATCATTTAGTATCTGTGGACAAAGTTTAAAACTTTGTCAGTGTTTTCAAAGACTGATGTTTGAAATGTGAAATATTGGAAAAAAATAATTAACTAAGGGAAACAACTACTTTAGACCTGCCACCTCTGCAAGATCTACTGTATAGTTTGATGTCTCTCCCCCCATCGTTTTAGTTTTCCACAGAAACAGAGGCCTAATTTGGTGTCTCTGGGGTATTTCCTTAAGATAATTTACCACAGTCTCTTCAATTTATTCAGCTTCACTTAACAGCTTATATGCCCTGACCTGTCCCATCCAATTAGCCTAATTGGATGAATAATTTCCCATCTGTCAAACAGAGCACTCTTTCACCTGCGGGGTCACATTGATGTTAACCTGCACTTTGGCATAACGATACAAGAAGCCACTGAGTAGAATATAAATGTAAAAAAGTTTGACACCGAACATTACCTTCTTTCATGTGTAATGGCACTACAGAGAAGTTTCTGTCACTCGGTTTGTTTCGGGGAGGGAAAACATACCCTTCTGCCTCCTGAACTGTTTGGATGACACCACATTGAATTCTTTTTCCTGTGTTGTATTTTCTAATACAGGACAGCCAATAATGTGGGTGTGCTTGGCCATGAATTATAGATCTGTTGTTGGCACAGGGTGTGTGGATATGAACTGTGCATGCTAGGTCCAGATAAGGCCAGATTTATACCTTTAGCTGCCAGGAGCAGACTCAGGAGCCAGCTCACAAATTATATGGAAATTGAGTTTGAGGGAGCTAATAAAACAGCCGTAGCACCCTCATACAAGGCAACATTCTCTTTGCATACAACACATGCACGATAGAGAAACATGTTTAAGTATTAGTGTGTCTCTTGATCAGCAATATGACTTGCTCTTGCATTGCTGTTAGGAAATTAATGTATCAGTGGTGAAGGTCATAGACACTTGAGAAAATATTTTGCTCTAACATATTCTGTGTCAGGACTCAGACTACTAATAATAAAACTATTCACTGGTGTGTCCAATACTCCAGTGACACCATAAATTCCAACTTTTGTTCAAGTCATGTATTAGATTAGGTATGATTTTTTTTTAACTGCTTTTATGCTTTTAATAAAATAATTCTATTGCAAACCCTTAATGTTTTTATTATTATTATTATTATTTATATATATATATAAATAAACCTTTTTAGATGCAGCAAAGTTGATGTAAGGGTTCTGTTGAGAACTTGATTCCTTTTTCCTGTTTTGTTAAATATGCTAGCACATCCAGACATGGGTGGCTGATTATGTCAACATAATCAGAAAGGTTCATGACCTTATATATTTAATTAAATTATGAACTTTCACAAACAAAGTGAAAAATGCTGCACGTTTTTGTGGTGTTTCACACACCAGCCAGCATCTAATTAACAATAAAAAAGTGGGATTTGAGTGTTTCTTGTCTTGCAGTTGCTCCCTTGTGGCAGATCACCACCAATGTGCAGCAGCTGAGGCCAATCCTGTTAACAAGCTTCGGGGATATGTAAGGATGATTCAGTGTTCCTTCTGATGCTGGAACATTACATACCAATTGCTCCTGTTGCCCTGAGAGTCTGATCCTGGACCTTCCTGAATGCCTCCAGTGTTTCCAAAGTAAGTGCTGGACCTAAACGAACCTGTCTGCCTTCTACTTATGAGGTATCCTCTATCATCCTCTCTGTACTGACAATCCTGAAGGAAACTGTAAGAGAAACATTTCCATCTACTTTGGAACCAACTCTCTGGAAAGTTACTTACTAGTTGTCCTCCTTTTCAGGTTGTGTCCCAGAGCCTCCTGTAAATACCTGTGTATATAATTTCACCTGTAAATAAACCTCACTTATCTTTTATCCCCGAGTTGTCTGAGTCCAGTTCTTCTCAGTCCTCTGCTCAGGTGTTTTTCCCTTGCAATTATGATTAAAATAGCTATTCATATTCATTTTTCTCCAACTAAAGAAGTGACGTGCTGTGTTTAAACATGTCCACTGAAGTCATGTTGCTACGATGGAGTATTAGGGCCATGCTAAGAAAGAAAAAAACTTATGAGAACAAAGTCATAGTATTATAATAATAAAGTCGTAGTATTATGAGAATAAAGTCATAGTATTATGTGAATAAAGTTGTAGTATTATGTGAATAAAGTTGTAGTATTATACGCATAAAGTCATAGTATTATGAGCATAAAGTCATAGTAATACGAGAATAAAGTCATAGTATTACAAGAATAAAGTCATAGTATTATGAATATAAAGTCATAGTAATACAATAATAAAGTTGTAGTATTATGATAATAAAGTCATAGTACTGTATTATGAGAATAAAGTCATACTATTAGGAGAATACAGCCATACGAGAATATAGTTGAAATAATATGTGAATAAAGTCATAATCTTACGAGAATAAAGTCACAATTTTACAAGAATAAACTCGTAATATTATCAAAACAAAGATGTTTTCAATTAGAAAATCTACTAAGCTGACCACCACTAAGCTAAACACCTTTTTGCAGTCGACCACTGCCAGAAATCTCCTCTTCCACAAAAGAAGCACTATCTTCCCAATCCGTGTGGTTCTTTCTTTGAAACAGACAGTCGTTTGCACAATCATTTTAAAGTCCTGATACTGATAAAAATCTAATGCTGATGTGCTAACAGATTAATTATTTCCTTTTGTTGTAAAGCCAAAACCAAAGTATAACTTATCAAGATGCTCAACCTTCATCATTTTATCTCAGTTGTAAGACTGCTTTTGGTGTCTGATTTTTGCTCCTCGGATGAGGAGCGAAACGTCTTCTGTTACAAATAACGTCCAGTTGTTTTCGTATTGAACGATTTTTGAATTTTGGTGTCGGAATTCTTATAATATTACGACTTTATTGTGGTAATATTACGAATTTATTCTGATAATTTTTTACTTTATTCTCGTAATATTAATTTCATTCTCGTATGACTTTATTCTCATAATATGACTTTATTCTCGTAATTTCATGGTTTTTTTTTCTTAAAGTATTTTTTTTTCTTAGTGTGGCCCTAATACTCCGTCGTATGTTGCAGACCTGAGGTTGAAGTGAGGACAGCTGTAAATGACCGTCAGTGATAACAACGATCTATGTTTTGTTTGTGGGGATCTATGTTCCCAGAATCATCTTAGCACCAGCAAACTGATTTTTTCCCACTATGGGGTGTGCTGCTTATTGGACTCAGTTTGTTTGTGGTTCCTCAGATTGATCAAGTCCTTTGGATGAAGGACAAAACATCTCAGCAAATAAAGAAACCGTCCAGATGACATGACTGAACATTCTATATCTTGGTGTGCTGCCTTTATGTGTTTAAAGTTTTCTCCTTGAATACTTCCCCCCCATCAATTACTGCAGCACATTCCTTAAAAAAACTTTTGATAAACTCTCTCCATCAGAAAACTTATTGGTTTTTACTTTGTGAGATATCAAACTAGTCTTGAATCTGTCAGGATGGCACCATCTAGTGGGCCTTCCCCCTGTCTGTTCTCCCTTGTGTCTGAATTGATTGTTTTGATTATCGTCACCTGTTGTCATGTCTTGGTTGTGTGTATATAAAGTCTGTCTGTCAGTTCTGTCATTGTCGGTTCGTCGTTGGGTATGTCCTGTCTTGTCCTGCCTGTGATCGTGTTCTTGAGGCCATGTAAGTTTTGCTGCCATGTCAGCCTTTTGATTTATTATTGTTATTATTAAAAGCATTTTTATTTTATACATTTGCCTCCTGAGTCCTGCCTGCGCTATTGGGTTCTTCTGTCTTGATCTGCCTTGAAAACCTGACAGAATCGCTCCATTATTGATTTTAAATCTTAGTCTAAATGTCAGATTGGAGACCAGAGATTCAGATATGCTTGATTGCTTTGCATTTCTTCATGTTTAGTATGATAGTGCTTGTTTTATTTTACAACATCTTGTTCTCCACAAACTGAGCTCATTGTTTTGTCCCTGATGTCAGTAAATAAATCGAAGTCCATATATTGTTACAAATAACTACTTTCTGTATCAGTCTATGCATTTGTACGGTGTGCGCTGATACGACGGTAGCTTCAAATTTTCTCATGAACTCCTCTAAAAGTTGGAGGACTCCTGATCCTGCAGCGAGCACACAGAGGCTGAAGTGAATGCCCACTGGCCTTCAAAATAAAAGTAGAGGTTTTAGATTTGTGTGCAGAATTATTTGTATTTGTTTTGTTTTTATTGACTTCCCACTTGCCAGATGGAGAAGGACAACAGGCCAGATGTGGCCCTCAAGTTGCAAGATGCCCATGTGTGTGGTAGGCGGTGGGCACTTCTTAGAAAAACATTGTTTTTACCGGATCTTTATTATAAATTATTAATACTATTTGAGTGTGAGCACACGCATTTTGTTTTGTTAGTTTGTTTTCTTTATGTACTTCATCCCACAGTCCTAAAACACACATATCAGATTAGTTTGTAAATGTAATTTAGGTGAAGAGGTGAGTTTGTCATTTCTCATGCCTCTCAGTGATGATTGCTGTTCATTGCTGTATATTTAGCATCTTGCCTTTTAAGGTAAGTTTAATCCCACCTGATGTATAAAAATATAGTCTCATTATTTCAAAGGAAAAAATAAACAAATCTAATTAGCTGAACACAATAGGATAAAAAAAAAAATAAACCTATGTGTGTTGAAACAAACAGTTTCCCAAGTGGTACATTGTAGATTAATTTTTCACATCAATGTTTACTAGATCATGTGTCTTTGCCTAAATAAATCCTAACTTTCTATAAATACTGTACAACATTTTCATAGTAAATTCATAAATGTATAAGTCTAGGTATTGTCAGCAACCCAACCTGGATACAATAAGATCCCTGATACTAAGACAATTGCATCAGACCCTCTAAATTTGTTAAAGTTTTGGACTGGTGCTTCTGAAGATCCAATTTTTTCCTCTGTGTCTCTCAAATATCTGTCTCTACTTCATCATTTCCTCATTTTTAGAACAGTGTTACTCCTCACCTCTGCTGAACTGCCAACCTGGAGCACCCTATAAGCCCTGGTGTATGAATAAGGTTCAAACCCAGTTTTCAGGCTAAAGCAATCTGGTCTCTATTAAATTTGTTCAAGAATGTTTTGTCTACCTCATCAATCTAGTTCACAGAAAATTTTGTGTATTCCCTTGACTTGTAATTCATCTTTTGACAAGCACTGTTTAACGAGATAAACAATACAATTATCTGTGAACAATTTGTTCTTGTGAGTCAAGATCTAAAATAAATTATTCAACAAAAAATGTGAGGAAACATGGCTCACTCAGGAGAACAAGTGATTGCAGTCTGTTAATAACAATAAGCAAAATCCACTGACAAATGTAAGGATTTAGGCAGTCTATTATGTTGATTGTGAAGTCCAGGATTCTCTACTTATACTTGGTAACACTATCATGTTAGATTTGTATTTTGTAACAGTGATTATAGTAGATCTGCTGAACAAAAACTTTTAGGAGTCAGAAGCTTACCTCAACACAATTTCTATCTTGTTTACAACAATAAACCTCTGTTTTTAATGATTTTTACATTGAGTAGCTGGGTGCTAGTAAACAGTATCTTACCTGTAGTGAAGAATAGTGAGAACATTCTCAGTTTAAAAAATCTGAAGAGTTTTCATGAAGTATTCAAGTTAATGACTAGTAAGAGCAGGGCTCATTCAAGGCCAAATTTCAGCCACCCTAAACATCTCAAAGTGAATAATTTCTTAGAAATTAAAACAAACACTGTTTAATATTGAAAACCTTTTTACACGAGAGAGCTAATAACAATGTCACTATTTTCTAAATTAAATAATGTCTACGTATGACATTGTTGTTATTTGTCAAGCAAATGTTCTAGAAATGTATATCTATGTAATACTTTGTATATATTTATAAAATGATTAAAACACACATCAAATATTTGCAATTAGACCAAATCCTAACATATAAAAAAATATAATATTGTGAGATTTGTGGAAATAAATTCAAACCTCTTCAAGAGCTGGAATATATATATATTTTTAGTTGTAAGTCACAAACAGAAAAAAACAACAACAACATAGAGCAATAAAATAATCTGTAAATAAAGGGAAGGGGGAAGGGAAGTCTGAGATTGTCATAATTGTATGTTTCCATACGATGGCAAAATTTTTTCTCTGTATTTAACCCATCACATCTGGGGTACACCCAGGTGGAGCAGTGGGCAGCTATGTGAGCACTTGGGGGAGCAATTAGGGATTGGGTGTTTTGCTCAGGGACACCAATACATGTGGGAATGGCTGGGAGTCAAACCACAACTTTCAGGTCCCAGGTCGACTGCCCTATCTCTACCCCTTCTCGGCCCCTGAAAATAATAATAAAATAAAACGATATAACAACATTAGGGAGGACATAAGGAATGTCTGGAAACAATACATATGTCCCTGTTACAAAGGTCATCAAGACTAAAGTAACTTGGGGATTAGTGTCTGAGGTTTATTCTCCTGAGGTCTGACTCGTTGTGTAGTTGTTCAAGGCGCATCTCTCTGGGTTGTTCCTAATAAACTTACTCACACCAATCATTTCCTGGATGAAGATCTGAAGAAACATGGGATATCCTCTGGAGGTCTAAGACATTTTGTTGTTGCTCTCGTTCTTAATTAATTACCTCCCTGCAGTCTGAATAAGCATACATCCATTCATCCATCCCCCCCACCCCCGCTCCTTTACGGGTCACACAGAAAGAGAAGCGAGGTACACCCTTGATGGGTAACAGGCCAAATAGAATCAATTAGGGACAATTTAGAATAACCAAATAACCTAACTGCATGTTTCTGATCTGTGGGAAGAAACCAGAGTACCTTGAGAAAACTCTTGTGTGCATGTGGAGAAGATTCAAACTCCACACAGAAAGGCTGGGAGGCAAACCTCTGGCTTTCCCACTGTACGGCGACATCTCTACCAACTGCACCACCATGATACCTCCTGACTGCGCATCACATGATGAAATACAATTGTAGTGCTCTATTTTTTTTTACGGCACTGTGCTCTCTCTTGCCCTCCTTTTTAGGGTTTCTTGCCATGGAGCATTTCTACCTCAAAGATGGGCTTCAGGGGACTGGACAACACCCACATTCTCTATCGTTCATAATTTAAGTGCTTTATATAGATCTGGGTTCAGAAGTTACTGATCAAAATCCTAGGAAAAAGCAAATGGCTTTAAAATTTAGATACATTGAGGAATACTGGTTTCAGTTTAAGTGAAATAAAATTTTATTGTTCATATTAGCAAAAGAAAAAAAAAAAATCAACAACGTGCTGGACCAGGAAGCTACAAAGAAAGATAGAAAACTTAGCTAAACAGAAAGAGCTGCACACGACAGTTTGAACAAGAGTCCAAGAACAAACTTAACAAGACTAACATAGTTTTGGCAAAAACTGACATGAGGGCAGGAGTGGAGAACAAAATGGCAATAAGTGTAAGGAATCAAACAGAGAAACTGAGGGTAATTATCATAAAATGAAAAGCAGGTGTGCTGATAAGCTACATGATCAGGCTTGATGAGAAAATAATCCCAGATTGAAACAGGTGGGTGAAACTAGCAAAAAAAAAAAGCAACAGCTATAAACATCCAAAATTAGTCTTTTGCACTTGGTGCTTGGTTTTAATGTGCTTGAATTTTCTAGAATATCAGGTTTATTTGGTGCATTTTTGGGGGATCCTGATAACAAATGTGGATGCATTCCATTTTTGTATAAAACAAATTAAATTTTAGCTCAAAATATGAAGTTGTAATGATAATGTTGACTATCACGCTTTGAATTTTTTGTTGTTGTTTATCACAATTTCTGCTCCAGGTAGAAGAAGTGGTGCATGGCTGGCCATAACAGGATGAAGAAACTCTTAAAGACAGTAATGTGCATCAGGCCAATGAGCCATTCATAGGCCTGCTGCCATCTCATTAGTCTTCCAGTGACACCAGTAGAAGCATGCCTAATGTCCCATTGTCTGTCGCAGAAAGAGACAGGAAGGGAGACAGGTTACAGGTATGAAAAATTCTACACCAAATTTATCTGAAATTTTCTTATTTCTGTCCATGATCTTCTCTCTGTCCTGTCTCCTGCAGAGAATATTTTCTTTCGGTGAGCAATTTTTTAAATAGCTGCCTTTAAGCTCTCATTTCTGGTGACTTATAAAAGCAGAGCCCTGGGTTTTTCAGCATTACCATGATAATAGCTTAAAGTTCAGGTTCTGACTATGAGCCTTTTAGTCAGCCTTAAACGAGGTCCCTAATGGTCATGTTTTTAAGTGAGCAATGAGTCCACTAAATAGCAGTACATATACTCAGCAGCCATTTATCCTAATTTCGTATGTCCCTTCAAACAGCCCCTCCCTCTGAGGAGTAATTATAAGTGTTCATGCAGTATATAGCATTCACTAGAGAAAATTAAATTTATTGTTTAACGTTCATCATTCTGAACACTGTAAATGACCGTTTGTTAAAATGGAACTACGTAAAATGTAACGGTGATTTGCTATTTCATTAAAAAACAAGAATTTGTAAAAAAAAAAAAAAGTACTTATATAAATACTGGGTTTATTTTCAGTTTATTTCTGAGGCACTTTCACAAAAGCTCAGAGCTATGCCTGATGACTAAATAATCATCACGTATGTCATGTAACCATTGAAAGTTTTCAGCAATGTGCTGTTGGTCTCGTGCACTCATTCCAACACTTCTAATTTTATTAAAACTGTTTTTTTTTCCCCTCAGTTATATATACATTTACATGAGGATGAGCTAATCAGATATAATGTAGATTTAAGAGTCTTAGCCAAGGACAGTTAACAATAAACGCCAACCTTGTGGAGGACAATCACTCTGGCAAATATTTATTACTTTGAAAGCGGATCTCTTGCTGAATAATGTAGATTCGTGGTCTTTCTTATTTTGTTTGTAATTTGCCAAATGTTTTCAGTTTAAAGTAATATGTGTTACAGAGATAAATAATCTGAGGAATAAAAATCTAACATTTTGGTTTTGACAGGTGTTTTATCTGTAACAATTATTATTATTTATCTGTTATCTGTCCCCTCCCTGGGCTGCCACCTTACCGTGGTGGAGGGGTTTGCGTGTCCCTATGATCCTAGGAGCTATGCTGCCAGGGGCTTCATGTCCCTAGTAGGAGCTGGCCCAAGTGGCTGGGGAGACGGAAGTCTGGGCCCCCCTGCTTAGGCTGCTACCCCCGTGACCCGACCCCGGATAAGCAGAAGAAAATGGATATATGGATGGATGGATGGACAATATCTGTAAAAAAATAATAATAATCAGGCTAAGAGATTTTTTTTTCATTTTATTTACCAAGATGTTTGTTATTTTACCCTTTAATTACCATTCTTGTACAAACTGTACAAGCAGTCATCATAAAAGTATGTATGTGCAGTACGGCAGTCTTCAGTTGTGTTCAAAGCTTGAATGGAAATTAATAATTTTTGATGTACCTGAATAATATTTACTGAAAAGTTTTACAAAAAATTTTTGTTTGTTTGTTTTGTTGAACGCAGAAGCACCCCATAATAAGTGGCCTTGCATTCCTAAGCATCTCATTACCTCTAAAATAAAAGTTTAAGGTTAAATAGGTTTGTTTGTTTATTTTTCTACCATTACTTTAAAAAGTTACTCATATTTTAGCATAATTTATTTTTTAACCAAAGGTGAGACATAATTTTGCTTACAAGGGCATACATGTTTATTTTAATTTGAATCCAGATCCACAATTTGTTCTGATTGAGCCTCGGGATAAAGAATCTTTTTATTTTTGGCCCATCAGGTTCACACCTCAGATGTTTTTTATTCAACCTTTATTTATACACATTAATCCCATTGAGCTTCGGGGACTCATTTGCAAGAGAGACCAGATTTCTTTAACAAAGAATGATGACGACAGTGGATAACAACGACAACAATAGACAATCATAAGAGGCGTACATTATTTTTTTAACAAATTAAAATAAAATGGCAACCAAAAGAAAAAAATAGCGAAAAAACAAACAAAAAAACCTCAGCTAGATTATAAAATATGACCTGCAAGAGTAAACTGCCTTCTTTTACACATGAAGAACATGGGGGCATCACAGACGTACTCCTGTCCTCACTCTGTTGATTGTGATGCTTCCTAATTAAAACAAATGCTTGAATTGATGCCAATTCATGCCTTCCTCTGAAATATTTTGCAGGTGTGGCAAAGGTGAGTCAATTTTAGTCAAAAACTAATGAAATCATGTCAGTCAGGGATCAAAACTTCAGTGAAGAGATTCTGACTCATAAATGCGTTCGAGTTATTCATAATTCAGATGCATGTTACATTCTAGAAGATCTTTATTCCCAGGTTCAAAGGCAGGGCAGTGAGAGTGAGAGCCCGAGAGTGATTTGAAAGTGGGTTATGATTGGCTGCAGAAGGATAAAATCCACCTGGTCAGTGATTGACATGCAGTCAACCACATATGCAAGGTGAATGGGAGGATCAGCAGAATGACACATTAACTCTGGTGTTCATAACGCGCTCAGATCTGCACCTTTTCACTTTCTGCAGTCCTGCTGGGTGACGTGCTGCTGCTTTATGTTGGCTAGTGGTGAGGAAACTGGGGATGTGGGAGGAAAATGGATGTGGGTCGCTTAAGCTTCCATGAAACAGAATATGAGTGAGTTGTTGCTAGCTGTGAAGGCTTTAAACAGAATATTTCAGCCATTAGATAATGATTTTGATAAAAGCCATTCTGTGGGAGGATGATAACAGCACAAAGGCAATTAAATTGAACCCAACGTTCAATTTTGTCTGTGCTCAAAGGCTATGCAACATATCGAGTGAAATGACTTCACAGATAATTATGTGAACATCCTCACCTTGTTCTGACATATTTTGTTCCTTTTTCGTATGTTAAAAAAATACCTTTGAAAATATGTACTTCCAGTCCTCTACACATTAACGTTTAAGTACAGAAGTTTTAAAGTTCGGTGCAACACTACTTATGCTAAATTTAAATGTTTTATTGACAGACCTAGTCTCCATACTTAATTACCAGTCTAAAACAAAACAAAAAAATCATTCCACAGATCTGAAATGCTTAATGTGACAGTCACTGAATAAGGTTGTACCAGTACTTTTTATGTAAAAAACAGGGATGAAGTTTAATTAACTACTTGCCAGTAATTTTGTGAGAAATAAAGCAGATCAAATGAACTAAAATAATAATTATTTGTTCCTAAACTGTTACATTGACAGAACCACACACAAAGAGTAGGGTACAGTAGTCATTTGTTTATTGCGGGGGTTTGGTTCTGAATCCACCTGCAGTAAGTGAAATTCTGCGAAGTAGCAATGTTAATTTATTTTAGTACTAATATATATATATATATATATATATACATATTAAGGCTTTAGAAACCCTTCCCACATTTGCAATGTTCTAAACTCTTAAACCTACATCATTTTAACAACATACGTACAGTTCTGTATATGTAGCTACTAAATTTTACTTACCAGCTCTGCAGAACAGGAGCGGCTCTCATTCTGGTCCGACTCGGTTCGTTTCTGCAGACCTACACTGCATGGATGAAGACCACAATCAATGTTCTAAACATTTTAACCTACTAATTTTAACAACATACTTGTATGTAGCTACAAAAGTTTACTTACTTGCTCCCGGGTTCACTGCTGAGTCTGGAGGTCCGGTTCTGGTCCAGTTAAGTGTAGCTCTAGAGTGCCAAAGCGCATTTGGGGTGGGGGAAGACCTTCTGTTGTCTGGCGTGGGAGTGGTGGTCGATTTGAGACAAAGTCTGGATGAAAAAAGTCCCGATGTGCTACGGAAACAGCTCCAGAGCTTTTGAAGAAAGAAGCCCTTGTGGACCAGGTACCAGCTCTCAAGATTCACCGATGGGTCTGGAAGTCTGGTTCTGGTCTGGTTCGGTGAGTTCAGTGCAGCTTCTCTGCATCCACTGAGCGCCGATCAGATCAAAACCTCTGTTTTTTGCAGCAGAAGGAAACGGGGCTTCTGGGCGGAGCCCTTTCTTTCATTCATTCAACCTTTATTTATACAGGCTAATCCCATTGAGCCTCTGGGACTCATTTACCAGAGAGAACTGATTTTAACAATGAGTGATGACAAAAGTGGACTGCAAAGACAACAAAAGACAATCATAAAAAGATGCATACAAATTGAGTTTAAAGTGAGTATGAAGTCTGAACCCTCTGCGGACGGTGTGCACAGTTTCCATGCGTCTGACAGGACGCGCGAGTATACTGGAGCCTTCAGCACACCATGATAGACAGCGTCCAACATCTGCAGGGTGCTTGTTGGGGCATTCATGTAAATAATGTCACTGTAGTCAATGGAGGGAAGGAAAGTGTAGGATTCCTGGGTTTTCTGTCACTCACTTTCTCTCCACAGCTAATCACCTCTCAACTCACTCCACCTGCTGCTGCCTGAGGAGACCTGATCTGGGGCTGTATATAAGCTCCAGCCAGACATCTCTTCAGTACCGTAACATCAACTAGCATACGGGCCTTCCACGTCCTGCTCCTCCAAGTCCTTCCTAGGACCTCATCGCTCCACAGTGATTCACCTGTGGACCAACGTTGGCTCATCAACTGCAGCCATCAAAAAAATCAGCTTGGGTCAACCTGCTCCTCTCTCCACCAATACTCACCTCACCACCGGATCATCTGGAAAACCCAGGACCTCTCTGCTCCTCCTCGGGGCATGCCTACAAACACAAAACAGTAAGAGATTCTTCTTCATCCAAACATCATCATCTCAAGGATTGTCTGAGGATTAAAGAGATACTCACCTTGCCCTCTCCTCTCTTCCAGCCCTGTAAATATCTGGAACTACACCAGTAAATAAAGCTCACTTACTTTTGCATCCGGACTTTGTCGTTCCTTCTCAGTCTGCTTATTTTGGTGGTCGCAGCTAAATACAATCATGATAAAACGTTACAGTTTCAAGGTGTTTCCTAGCATTCAGAGTTAGACAAGGTCTATTTCTGTAAAAGAAACCCAGTGTAACTTAGAGTTTTCTTACCAGGTTTTTCACGTAGAACTTAAAAGAGATGCGAGTTGACCAAGATACCCAAGTATTTGTAGGAATCGACAAACTCAATAAGGCCACCATCCGAGGATAAAAACGAAGGAAGAACTGCTGGGACTGACTTCCTGTTTGAAAAAAGCATCCCTTTGATTTTTTTTTCGGCATTTAGGACAAGTTTGAGACAAAACAAATCTGACTGATGTCGAAAGCGGATTGCAAAAGCTCGACAATAAACAACTGTGTCATCAGCATACATTTCCTGTTGCCTTCTGGGAAATGTGGTCATTGTGAGTGAGAATACAGTGGAAGCTTACTGAGAAAAAACTACAAAATGACAGAGCCTGTCCAAAGTATTTATTTTTTCTTAACTTTTTACTGTACAGTACTGTATCCAATACTGTCCAAATCACGTAATATTAAAGTTGATATTCAATATTGATTTTTTATTTTATTTTTTATTTTTTATTCATTTAATTATTAATAAAGTTGAAATTTAGAAGTTGACATTAATGTGTCCTGTATATTTTTTTTGTGTGTATACAATATTATGGAAGGTACGTCAACAAACTGCGATCAAGTTAGTTCGCAGAAGTCGAACCACAAAGTAACGAGGGACCACTGCATTCCTGAAGAGACATGTTTGTATTTTAACAGCAGCTGAGATATGTCAACCACAACCTTTAAAATGATCATGTTGGACCATACAGGAGGAAAAACGCAGTTTGCTCAAACCTGTCAGTAGGAAAGAGACAAACAAGATTTTCTGTGAATGTCTTCAGCCTACTGTGTATTGATAGTGATACGATCGTTCAGAGCTGATCAAATAAATGTGTCTAGGGAGCTGTCGGCTGTAGATACATTATGATACTGTCCAAGATGCAGTAGCATCGTTACTTAATAACGTATGACTGGTGGAGATTCATAACATGGAGACATTGCTTGGCAATTAATATCCTGATTGAGTGGCTACGGAGAAGTGTATCAGAGTGATGGTATTGCTGCAGACTCCAGCTGGCCTCAGTGTTTAAGGGAAATAAATGACTTTGGTGATTAACATCACATTGATGTTCCTTTCTCAGGGAACAAAGTGTCTTGTCAGTCGTTGCACTTAGCACCATGGGCAATAGTCAAGCTGCAAAGAAGCTACAGCATACCTTGATAATTTATACTCTCTTATGATTAAAAAATGAAAAGAAAATGCAAGTAATGAATCAGACTCCCACTCTAGGTCAATAAAATATATGTCGACTTGTTTGTAGATCAGAAAATACTCACAATGCAAGCTGAGTATTAAATCTTCATCTTACAAAGAAGTGGAAGTACTTTGTGATAAGGTTACTTCACATGAGAACAAGTTTGGTGCTTATTACAATTTATTTTTTGCTTATAGTTCACTCTTTGTTCATTCAGACTGTATATTCAGACCAGTTCCATTAAAAATAATAAAACTTGAGTTGATTATAATGTGGTGTCAATAGAATAGTACATGGAAATGCTACCCACCAACAAAAATGTAATCTTTTTTTGTTTTTTTTGACACAAATAACAGGATGGGAGCTACAAACACACAATAAATAAATAAAAATGTTTAAAAATATAATAATATATTTGCATGATCTTTTGAAAACCAATTTTTTAATAAAAAAGAAAGAAAACAACACAAAGCTATGTTAAGTAGAGCTTATATTTCTGGTGACAAATGTGTAACATAACATCACAGCATTAAATACTCAGTTCAACCAGTACTCATTAAGTTACTGTTAATTATCAGTTTGTGCTGTTTTCTTGTCACTTGTTATTGAGCAAAAATAAATAAAATTAATAATAATTAAAAAAATAATAAAAACAGACAAAATTTAAACAGAAAATTTTATTCAACCACACTTCAAATAAAATTGTTTTCCCTGACAACATATAGTTGTACTTTTATCAGGTATTCACTACAAAAACAAAAAGGCAACTTTTTCAAAATGGCAAAATGCCAGGCACAGTTGACTTTAACAAATTCACTGTTTCCTTTCATATTAGGCTAAAAAAGGTTTAATCATTTAAACCCACATTGTCACTGTCAAATTGTTTATCCCTCGAGTTAAACATCTGCTAATTTGTGTCCTATTTGTCAGTTTTGTTAAACATTATTGTTTTCCAGGTGTGATTTCTGACTGTTTCCCTGGGGGCTTTTATTCCAATTAAGGACTCCACAGTCATCCAAATGCAGTTTGCTTTCAAAAGACCAGGCGTGAGTTATTGCAATCCATTATTCAATTATTTATGTTTATTGCCATTAATTTTGTCAACTGCTGCTTGTGTCTTGCTGTAAATACCACTCGGAAAACAATTTTACACTGTATTTCTTTCTGTGCTGTACCTGTTAAACAACAACCATAAGAAATCCCAAAAGAATGTATAAACAATTTGACTTTTTTTTCATTAAAACAACAAAATAAAATAAATAAAAATTATTATGCACAAGGATGTCTTAACTTATTAAACAGTTAGTATTTATTTGGAACTGACCGCATCGTGTGCCGTTTTGTATTTTGCACATCTGTCTAATTTACAAAGCTCTTTGCAAAGAGATAAATGCTTTAAACTGGACTGTCAGCCACATTTAAATGGGGTTTTGTGCTAGAATTTAGAAGAAAATGTACCCATATTGGACATTAGATTTAGTTAGTATTAGTAGTAATGCTAATAAATTCCTGACAGGACTAGAATAGCCAAATTTTCAATGAACAAAGTTGTTTAATTACATGCTTAGTGTCAAATATTTACTATCTTCTGAAAGCTAGTTACAATTGCATTTCAAAAGAAAAGACAGAAAACAAGGAGCAATAGGTTGCACTGCTGCTTTCACTTAATGAGGGCAGACACGCTACAAAAGGTATAGTTTATGCTCGCTTCTAGTGATGTGTCAGACATTTTTGCATCTATGAAAAACTTGTTAAAAAGTGAGTAAAATTCTGTTGCTGTTGTTTTAAATACAGTTAGTAGGATCTTATCATAGACAGTTCAAACAATAAATCATCATACCCAAGTTTAATAAACATAACTCACATTGTTTGGCCTTTTATATAGGACCTATGTACATTGCACATCTCAGCTGGATTGTACAAAAGACAATCTACATTTGCACTGAAGCTGAATGGGTTCGGACGCTCCAGGATCCAGGATAAAGATGAAAATAAGAGAATGTAGTGATGATCGAGATAATGTCACTCCTTGATTTAGATAGTCCATCATGAATGTGATTCCTCGCTAATACAGTTGTACCCTATTCACACAGCTTTTTGTTTATACTTAATCTGTTAAGACTTATTTTTTTCTGCTTCTGCTGCTGCTGATTATCCATGCTGCTTATTATTTATTTCTGCTGCTGCTGATTATCCATGCTGCTGATTTCATGCTGCTGTATTCATTCGTACTCATCTACTCACACAGACTCATATTCGTGCTGCTGTTTTTCAGCATATTGTTTTGCACTATTAGTATTTAGTGTATTCTTAGTTTAGCATATTTCTTAGTTTATATCTTAGGTCCTTATTTACTGTTCTGTTTACAATCTATCCATCCATCCATCCATACATACATACATCCATACATACATACATTATCTTTTACCTGCTTCTTCCAGTTTGGGTCACGGGGGTCACCAGCTATCACAGTGTGATGGGCGGGGTACACCCCACAGGTCTCCAGTCCATCACAGGGACACATAGAGACAAACGAGACAAACAGCCATTCACTCTCTCACTCACAACTATGGACAATTTAGAGTTACCAATCAGCCTAACATACATGTTTTTGGTCTGTGGGAGGAAACCGGAGTACCCAGAGAAAACCCACGCATGCACGGAGAGAACATGCAAACTCCACCCAGAAAGGCCCCTGGACTGGGATTTGAACTGACAACCTTCTTGCTGAGAGGCATCAGCTCTACCAGTTGCGCCACCGTGCTGCCATTTACAATTTATATTTTTGCTATTTTGGGACCCTGTGTATACAATTTCGTTCCACCTCATGTACCACATGTGTGCAAATGATAATAAAACCAACTTGACCTTGGACTTGAACTTTCAGGACCCAAAAATACGGTCTTAGTATCCAAACACCTCCTCTCAGATTTATATTAGGCATCTGACTACCAATAATCTACAATATGTCATGGGAGACATATTTGTCTGTGATTATGCTCAATCTCCCCGGTCATGGTATTCTACGGCAACCATTTCTATGGCAACCATTATTGCAGGGCATAGCACAGGAAAAATAAGATCTTCAAGTTAATACACAATTGTCCACCTACATTTTAAAGAGAGGGGAAACTATTTTGAAGATGACACTGCAACTAACAAATAATTTGAAAGCAGAGTAGTAAATGAAGTCAACTACGTTAAACAAGAGGAATTAAAAGAGAGGCAGAGATAATGTATCATCTTTTGAACACCTACACACGCCTCATAGACCTTTACTCTTCTCCCCAGGTGGTTTCACAAGCATTCACACACTGAGGGATGTGATAAAACACCTCACATGTAAGTCAATAAGAAAAACACCTCAATAGAGACAAGGACCTAAATGACAGGAAGAACAGGTGGACCAGAGACTTGCATCTGACCTTAAAGACCCTCAAGTGTGAATATTCCTACAACACTTTGAGCCTTAAACTTCAAAAAGGGTCAGTTAAAACTGAGAAAGTTAGGGCAAGTAACCATTTTTAAGCAAAGATAGCATTGATAGCATTAACTTACTAAATGAGTATCCATGTCTATTTTGTCAACTTGAGAGGAACAAATGGGGTCGTTCAAAATCCCTGAAATAACCATAACATTATGAGTATGGAGATCAAACTTACATACTATGACAGCCCTGATGGATACACTCCCCCCCCCCCCCCCCCAGCTTTATTTACTTATGTTTGGCGACCATATATATATAGATGGGTTAAAACAAGATTATAATTTTTAAACATTATTATGGTCAGAAGCTGGGAACATCTGGCAGAGTCTCCTGTGAGACGGAGCTTTAACTCCCACCTCTGGAAGAACGTCAAAACATGTTCCGGGGGAGATAGGGGACATTGAGTCCAAGTGGGCCATGTTCCGTGCCTCTATTGTCGAGGCGGCTTACCGGAGCTGCGGCCGCAAGGTTGTCAGTGCCTGTCGCGGCGGCATCCCTTAAACCCAGTGGTGGACACAGGCGGCGAGGGATGCTGTCAGGCTAAAGAAGGAGTCCTATCGGGCCTTTTTGGCCTATGGGACCCCGGAAGCAGCTGATGGGTACTGGCAGTCCAAGCGACATGCGACTCGGGTGGTTGCTGAGGCAAAAACTCAGGCATGGGAGGAGTTCGGCCATGGAGAATGACTTACGTACTGCTTCGAGGCAATTCTGGTCCACCATCCGGGGGGGAAAGCGGTACACCAACAACACTGTTTATAGTGGGGGTGGTGTGCTGCTGACCTCAAATCGGGATGTCGTGGGTCGGTGGGCAGAATACTTTGAAGACCTCCTCAATCCCACCGGCACGTCTTCCACTGAGGAAGCAGAGCTGAGGGACTCTGGGTCGGGCCCTCCAATCTCTGGTGCTGAGGTCACCGTGGTGGTTAAAAAGCTCCTCAGTGGCAGGGCCCCAGGGGTGGATGAGATTCGCCCGGAGTTCATTAAGTCTCTGGATGTTGTAGGGTTGTGTTGGCTTATGCGACTCTGCAATATTGTGTGGACATCGGGGGAAGTTCCCCTGGATTGGCAGACCGGGGTGGTGGTCCCCCTATTCAAAAAGGGGGACAGTAGAGTGTGTTCCAACTACAGGGGGATCTAGCTCTTAAGCCTCTCTGGTAAGGTCTATTCGTGGGTTCTGGAGAGGACAGTCCATCAGATAATCTAACCTCAGATTCAGGAGGAGCAGTGCGGTTTTTGTCCTGGTCGTGGAACACTAGACCAGCTCTACACTCTCAGCAGGGTCCTGGAGGGTGCGTGGGAGTTTACCCATCCGGTCTACATGTGCTTTGTGGACTTGGAGAAGGCATTTGGGGAACACTGTGGGTGGTACTTTGGGAGTATGGGTTACCAGGCCCTTTGATATGAGCTGTAGGTCCGTGTATGACCTATGTCAGAGCCTGGTCAACATTGCCGGAAGTAAGTCTGTCTCGTTCCCGGTGAGAGTTGGACTCCACCAAGGTTGCCCTTTGTCACCGATTCTGTTCATAACTTTTATGGACAGAATATCTAGGCACAGCCAAGGTTTTGAGGGGATCCATTTTGGTGGCCTTAGGATCGCGTCTCTGCTTTTTGCAGATGATGTGGTCCTGTTAGCTACATCAGATCGTTATCTACTGCACTCGCAGGAGCGGTTCGCATCCGAGTGCGACACAGCCAGGATGAAGATCAGCTCCTCCAAATCCGAGGCCATGGTCTTGAGCCGGAAAAGGGTAGAGTGCCCTCTCCGGTCAGGGAGGAGGTCCTGCCCCAAGTGGAAGAGTTCAAGTATCTTGGGGTCTTGTTCACGAATGAGGGAAAAATGGAGCGTGAGATCGATAGGCAGATAGGTGCAGCATCTGCAGTGAAGCGGGTGCTGTACAGGTCTGTCGTTGGTGAAGTGAGAGCTGAGTCAAAAGGCAAAGCTCTCAATTTACCGATCATTCTACGTTCCTACCCTCATCTATGGTCATGAGCTTTGCGTTGTGACTGGAAGAACGAGATCTAGGCTACAAGCGGCCAAAATGAGTTTTCTCCGCAGGGTGTCTGGGCTCTCCCTTAGAGATAGGGTGAGAAGCTCGATCATCCGGGAGGGACTCAGAGTAGAGCCGCTGCTTCTCCACGTCAAGAGGAGCCAGTTGAGGTGGCTCGGGCTTCTGGTTAGGATGCCTCCTGGACGCCTCCCTGGTGAGGTGTTCTGGACACGTCCCACCGGGAGGAGACCCAGAGAAAGACCCAGGACACGCTGGAGGGACTATGTTTCTCGGCTGGCCTGGGAACGCCTCGAGATTCCCCCGGAGGAGCTAGTCCAAGTGGCTGGGGAGAGGGAAGTCTGGGCCTCTCTACTTAAGCTGCTACCCCCGCGACCTGACTCCGGATGAGCGGAAGAAAATGGATGGATGTATGGAGAACCATTTTTTTACATCAATCTTTATCAAATCTCATGATTTATGATGAATAAGCTAAGTTTTATACAGTTTAGCTGTGTATAGGTTTTAACTTCCCAGAGTTATGAGGGAATTATTATATTTTTTTAAAAATTGAACTAATGTCTTCATCCAACAATAGAGTCTAGAAATTTTTTATGCGATGTTTTGTAAAAATGTTATCAGTAATATCTTTTCAACTATGACATCAATAATAGAATACAAAGTATGAAGAAAAGGACAAAAAGCTATGTCCAAGGTGGGCTAATTGGTTGAAAATATATGTTTTCTGAATAAAAAGGCCATTACATGTCAATGGTGCTGACTCTGCAAATATATCAGTCTGTCAGGAATTATCTTTTGGACTGCCTAGACCCGCAGCTCAGGTAGACTGATAAATTCACAGCCTCAGCACATTACGGTCTATCCTCAGCCCACAGTCACATAGCTGTTATTCAGCTGAGAAAATAGTGATGAACTAGACATAGTGTTGTGCAAAAGTGTAGAGGTTTAATATTAGCTAATGTTATATTCTGTCACACAGGATTTGGGAAAGAGTTGTTTTATAAACCTGAAAAAATCAGAGAACCAGTTGTCTAACCATAGCCTGGGTATAGTGTTTGCTTTTTGTTCCCCATCGTGAAGCAAAGAGAGAATTGGAAATACTCTCTTTCTGGCAGTCCCTTTGTCCATGCATGTTGTGAGCATTATAATTTGAAAAATAGGAGAGGTATTGACTTCCATTTATGTGTATGGCTGCATCTAGTCAAAAGAAAGTTTATTTTGAAAATTGGGTTGCTATGTCAAAATCCAAGATGGTTACTGGCACATATGTATACATGTTAACCTTGTGAACTGGGGAACTTGAAAATTAAGCAACGGGCTAACTTCTATTTTGATGTCTGGCTGCATATGGGGGCCAAGATGGTGTATGGGGGCCGAGATGGTGTAGAGGCAGGGCAGCCGGCTTGGGACTCGAAAGTCCCAGGTTCGATCCCCAGTCACTGCACATCACGTGGCGTCTCTGGGCAGCACGCCTCATCCCCAAAAATGCCCCCCAGGCGCTTTCAATAGCTGCCCACTGCACCACCTGGTGGTGGATGGGTTAAATGCAGAGACTAGTTTCGCCATTGTATGGAAACATACAGTGCTGACATTGTGATGACATTATTATTATTATTATCTAGATTTTAGAAATGCCCCTATCAAAAATTGGGTTGCCGAATCAAAATCCAAAATGGCCACCACCATATGTACTGTATGTATGTACTTTGGTAAAAATGTTACACACATATATATATATATATATATATATATATATACACACAAAGTATATATATGCACACACACACCCCACACACATATGTACAGTATGTATGTATGTATGTAAGTAGGCCTATGTGTTAAACCAACCATCCCTATCATTAGAAGAAACTATTTTCTAGTTTTTACATTGCCTAAACGTATAGTTTCTTTAATCGATTGGGGTGGTTGTTGCGGTGGCTGAAGATTAATTTATGGTGACCAAGATCACCATTGGCTGTATGGTGGTCATCTCCTTCCGACATGAATATCTTGCACCAAACTCATTAAAGTTTACTTGCATTTCCTGTTAAAGTCCAGAAAAACACTCATCTCAAAAACTACAAACATTTACTATTCAAATCCCTCAGTGACAGGCTTATAACTCCATTTTTTTTTTTTCTGTGATTGACGTCATGCTTGATAAGGCACTAACTATTAATAACTAATTAACTGAACATCCCTTTAAAAACGACCAGACTGACTTTAAGTATTAAAAAAACACTACCATTTGTTAATGTATGTGTACAAAGCAAATTCTTGCATTTAAGAAAAATATTGCGTTACTTACATTTCAGAAATGAATTATCTCTAAAACATGTAACACTCTTAAAGTGGAGACATGAGGATAAAATGCTGCTGATGGAGTAAAACCACTTGAGGGATGGAAGGTCTCCTGGAACTTATTTGAGGTAACTGAGGTCATCAGTAAATGGTGAACAGTACAGTCTCTTGTAATATTATGTACATTTAAAAAAAGCAAAATTCTTTTAGGAGAAAAGTGGCAAAAAAAAAAATACCAGTCAGACTTATTGATGCCAGAATTATGAATGAGGAGACTGAAAAAGAGCTTGAAAAACATTAAGTGTCAGAGAAGATTAAAGTGAGCTGAACCAAAACAAAGGGAAAACTGAGTGAGGCCCTTTATTTTATATACATATAGGAATATCTCTCAGGGATGTTGAATATTTTGTAAAGAAACTTTATGGATATGCAACTGTATGCAACCTGCAGCTCTTCATCTTTCATTTGCCATTCACTTTTTCTTTTCCCATCACTTCTGTTTCAGAAATTAATTTAGTCTACTTATGAAAACTAAAAATAAGACGGCTCTTTTTTTTTGTTTGAAAGAGCTTTTAAATGCAACTGATAACATAACATATTGGTTGTGGTTGCTTTGGCTAAAAAGCCACCCTATATTTTACTTTTTGGTTTATTGAAAATGAAGATGCATATACATACTCTTGATTTATAGAACAAATGGTAAATTATGAGGAAAACATTTCAAGTGATTACATGCATGCATGCAGTAAGACTTACTGGGAATTCTTTAAAGGGGATTGTGAATCCTGCATGGGGAATTACAGACTGCCAATAAAACAACTATCTGCAGAAACAATAGCTCCATTTAAAACCCCTGACTTATTATGTAAGAATAAAGATGAATATAGTGACACCAAAAAATGGCATCTGATATGAAAATCCCAGGGATTAGTAATTTAGCTCACAGTTTAGCTAAAGATTAAGCTGTAATCCATACATTGAATGGTTTTCTTGGAAATGATGAGGATTTTATTTCTAAAGAGGTTTATACAAACATAAATAGTCTATGCATATGATCAACATTTCTAAAAATCTTGCCAGATTTGATATGTTGATGCTAAAGAGAGAACATTTAAATGATCACTGGACTAAACTAAAATATGGACTTGTCTCAGCAACTAGACTATGTTTGGCCCCATAGAATTGTTGAATCAAGTGTCTGAGGAGTCAACTCTAAATCACTGGTTAATACTGTAGCTACTGTTCGTCACCATTCTTATCTTTGGTGTACATATTAACTTGTGTTTGCAATCCTCTTTTGATTAATTTCTTAAAACTTTGTTCCTTCTTCACCCAGGAAGACAAATACACACGAGGGAGTTCTACCCGGCCAGCTCCCTGCAGCCTCATCAGAGCACCAATCATCAGCACCTGAAGATCATAGGCTTGATGAGCAAGAGGAGCATAAAATGCTGCAGAAGACATCCAGCCGGCGCTGGATCATTACATGCTAATGGTAGTTCTGTTATAGTCATTTTCTTGTGAGTTAAAATAAATAATAACAAATTGTATATTTCTCTGTGCTTCCAGAGTATAACCCCTGACATCCTGGATTCTCCTCTGTGGACCTCAAGCTTTCTTGTGCCTTCTCAGCTGCCTCCATGTCTTCCCACCACTTGCCTGCCTTCTTTGCCCTGGAACCATTGGGCCAGCTCTCCCGACATCTAACTCCTATCTCTACATTCAGAAAAAGCAGCAACAACATTATCACCCCCTGCCGACACACCAGTAACCATCTCCTTGCTCTTCAGGGTTCCAGTTCCCTCCCTGACACAATCAATGACTTTTCCACCTTTGTAAATAAACACGGTAAACTTATCTGAGTCATGGTATCTGTTCTCTTTGGTCCTTGTATCTGGGTATAGCCGCAATCGTTACAACACATATGTCAAGTCAAGTCAAGTCAGATTTATTTATAGAGCACATTTAAAACAGAAACTGTTACCAAAGTGCTTAACAAAAACATCACAACATCAAATAAAAAGTAGCAAGATATATTTACAGCACATGGAATAAAAATATAAAACCAAAAACAATTAGAAACAATGAAATACTAAATCAGATCATGTTGTGTCAAAAGTCAAGGAAATAATAATAAAAAAAGTATAAACTCAGTCAGAAACTATGAAATGTACTTTTTGATCAATTACACAAACAATTGAACATAGAGGTTCAAAAATAATTAAAAATAACTTTTAACATATATTTTGGGATTATGATGGTTTTACGATGTGACATACTTTTGAATTTAAAGTTGGAAGACAAAAGTCATCTGACTTTGGTGCATCTGGACAGCAAAGGATTAACCATTCAAAAAGCAATGCAGCAGGACAAATGTGTGTGTAGCAGAGAAGAAGATCAGGTAAAGGAGAGAGCTTTTCCCTGCACTTGAGGGCTGCACACATGGTCCAAAATCATTTAAAATTATTTATTTTAAATAAACAATCCATGGCTTATCCATCAATCAGCCAATTGAGTAATGTACAATCTTACTTTGAAAAACCGCGATATAGCAAAGCCGCGAAAAACGAACTGCGAAGTAACGAGGGACTTCTGTATTGTGAAAAGATTCAATATTGAAGACACCTGGTGCCACACACTAATCAACTAATTATCTCAAAACACCTGCAAAGGCCTTTAAATGGTCTCTCAGTCTAGTTCTGTAGGCTACACAATCATGGGAAGACTGCTGACTAGACAGTTGTCCAAAAGACGACCACTGACACCTTGCACAAGGAGGGCAAGACACAAAAGGTCATTGCTAAAGAGGCTGGCTGTTCACAGAGCTCTATGTCCAAGCACATTTATAGAGAGGTGAAGGGAAGGAAAAGATGTGGTAGCAAAAAGTGTACAAGCAATAGGGATAACCACACCCTGGAGGGGATGGTGAAACAAAACCCATTCCAAAATGTGGGGGAGATTCATAAAGAGTGGACTGCAGCTGAAGTCAGTTCTTCGAGAACCACCAAACACAGACATATGCAAGACATGGGTTTCATCTGTCGCATTCCTTGTGTCAAGCCAGTCTTTTACAAGAGACAGCGTCAGAAGCATCTCACCTGGGCTAAAGACAAAAAGAACTGGACTGCTGCTGAGTGGTCCAAAGATATGTTCTCTGATGAAAGTATCCAAAAAAGTTCAATCTGGTCCTCTGGACATTCAAAAAAAAACAAACAAAAAAAAACAACAACAAAATAAAATAAAATAAAATAAAATATAGAAACGTTTCGTCTCTCATCCAAGAGACTTCCTCAGTCTGAGGTGCTGTTTTCAGCTCAGTCTCTTAAATAGCACCTTCTCAGAGTGGATCAACCAGTTTGCTGCTGACAACCAAAACCAGCTGATCACATGCTCAAGAAGGACCATCAGCCTAACAATGGATCATTAGCACACTGATGGCTGTTTACTACTCACAGAGGGCTGAGTGATACTAGCAATCACAGCATTGTAAGAGGGGGACAGTTGAACACGGAGGCCTCCACCCCTGTTTAATGATGGACGGTTTCTTTTCACAAAGATGGCCTCCTTTACTCCTCTCTCAAACCATCGTTCCTCTCTGTCCAGGATGTGAACATCTTCATCCTTGAAAGAGTGACCGCTGGACTGGAGATGAGTGTAGACCGCATAATCCTGGCCTGATGATGTTGATCTTCTGTTCTGGGCCATCCTTTTGGCCAGTGGCTGTTTAGTTTCCCCGGTGTAAGACTGATCACAGCCCTAAAGTTATTCAGCTACTGATGTATGTGCAATACTGTCTTTTTGCAAATTTCATTTAAATTTGTCCAGTGGTTTACGAAATATGCTGCTAATACTGCAGACATAAAAACACACACAAAAATCACCTTTTGCCTACAGACTTGTATTCAGGGCAGCACGGTGGCGCAACTGGTAGAGCTGCTGCCTCTCAGCGAGCAGGTCCCTGGTTCAAACCCCGGTCCAGGGGCCTTTCTGGGTGGAGTTAGCATGTTCTCTCCGTGCATGCGTGGGTTTTCTCCGGGTACTCCGGTTTCCTCCCACAGACCAAAAACATGTATGTTAGGCTGATTGGTAACTCCAAATTGTCCCAAGTTGTGAGTGAGAGAGTGAATGGTTGTTTGTCTCGTTTGTCTCTATGTGGCCCTGTGATGGACTTGCGACCCGTCCAGGGTGTCCCCCGCCCCTCGCACAGTGATTGCTGGACATGGGCACCAGCGACCCCCGTGACCCAAAAATGGAATAAACGGGTAAAGATAATGGATGGATGGATGGATAGAAGAGGTGTTGATTTGTCTCCAATTCTGAATATTTCACAAATGGGACATATATGAAGGCCTGATTGTTTTTGTCTTAGTTGTTAGCTGTTTGCTATGTCACTATGACAGTCACTTCACATTACTTGGGAAAGTTATGTTAGACTGGAGGAGGTGGGGTGGGGGTGATGTGTGCATAACATTTTACAAAGTTTTGAACAAGTGTTTAGTTGTTATGCACTTTATATTTTCTTGTTTGAAGTGCAATTGTGTAGATTGTCTTTTTCTAAAAAGGGTAAGGCTTTACATGACAGCTGTGCAGTTAAACTTGTGTCTTGTTCAAAGTGCAAGCAGTGCAACCCGGAGAGGCTGTTCACTCAGGGCACCAAACAAGCACCCCTGCCCCTGCTTGTGAATCACTGGACAAATTTTAGTTAAACTTCTGGAAAGTAATCACTGGCAGTGCATCTTCAACTTGTTCGCATTTGGAGTCAACTAAATTCAAAATGGCTGCCACAGCTAACTGATCTTTGCCAAATGGCTATATTTCAATCTTTGGTGTGGTCGTGGCTGAGAGTCATCTTCTTTGTTGTACAAAATGTCATTGTTTAATCAAAACTACTATAACTCCCTCTTTCCAGTACAAAATGATTTTAGTTAAAAACTTTGGCATAAATGGGCGTCACAGTGGCTCAGTTGGCAGAGCTGTTGCCTCTCAGCAAGAAGGTCACCAGATCAAACCCCGGTCCAGGGGCCTTTCTAGGTGGAGTTTGCATGTTCTCTCCGTTCATGCGTGGGTTTTCTCCGGGTACTCTGGTTTCCTCCCACAGACCAAAAACATGCATGTTAGACTGATTGATAACTCTAAATTGTCTCTAGGTGTGAGTGAGAGAGTGAATGGTTGTTTGTCTCGTTTGTCTCTATGTGTCCCTGTGATGGACTGGAGACCTCTCCAGGGTGTACCCCGCCCCTCACATAGTGACTGCTGGACATGGGCACCAGTGACCCCCGTGACCCGAAAAGGAAGAAGCAGGTAAAGATGATGGATGGAACTCTGGCATAAAAGGGAGTGATAAGCATTGTTTGAAAAAAAAACCAAAAAAACACAAAGCCTTTAAAGTATTTACGTAATAAATGCTTATTTATTGTCAGATATATTGTTGCTGTTGTTTTAGTTTTTCCCTGCCATCTTGGAGTAAGAGCATTTCACTTGCTGCAGACTGTAGTTTTTTCAGTGCAGTCAAACAAATCAAGGTTAGAGTTTTGACTTTTGACAGACACCGTCTGTTTGGATAGCAAAAATATGGCAAGGGAAAAGTGCAGAGTTAATGGGAGCATCCAGATTCTTTAGAGAAAGTTTGTTGTCAAAGCTTTGTGTGAAAGCTTTCTCTGTGTGTGTGTGTGTGTGGGGGGGGGGGTAAGATGGGGTGGGGTGAGGTAGGGTGTGGGTAAATGTCAAGTCAGAAGTGTTGAGTTACGAGCCATTAA
>NC_056508.1:19974934-19988412 GCF_014905685.2 Nematolebias whitei | reverse complement strand
AAAACAACCCCAAAACAGTCATATTTCTTTGGTCCTTGTCCTCTGATTGTTTTTCAGCACATGTCCCTAACCGCGCAATGTCATCTTGGACAGAATCAGCCTGACAGACGCCTTTTCCACTGGAATGTCTTGATGTCGTGGTGATAAGGACCCAATCAGACAGCTTCTCCTCTGTGTGCATATGTGACCTCACTCAGAATGAAAACAAACCCATAATGGTCAGTGAACATGTCAAAGTTGTTAGCTCAGAGAAGTGAAGAAAGTTCATGTAGATTTGTTTTATTCCAGAAACTAAACTAATGCTGAATAATAAAGTAAATGTTTTGATATAATATAGAATTGCTCAAGATAAGTAATTTGAAAAATTATTTAAAGATTATATTATGAACAACATATCATATAACAGAGCTTTTTACAAAACATGTTTTTTTTTTTTTTAAGATAATAGTGCATAAGGTTGCATGAGGCTGTATTAAACTACACAGACACTGTCAGCTGCAATATTTTCCTACATTTGTCTTTGTGTTCACAGACAGGTCAGATAATTACTTAAGAAGTGGCATATTGATCTTCTCATGCTCACCTACATGCCTATGTCAGCTGCAGAACTGCACTGTCCTTGCTGCAACTCTGAAAGGCAAAAATATGTCTGCTGCCATGTAAAGCTTAAATACCTGCACCAGAATCTGGAGCACACACCAAACTCCATTCACTCTTTACACTGTAAGTATTAGAAAGATATGTTGGATATATGTTAGAAAGAAAATAAGAGTCCCTAAAATGCACAAAAACAAACAGACTGTGTCCATTTTCTAAATGGTGACACAATTTTTAAAAAGCAAATATCGCTAATATTTCCAAATCTAGCACGGTAGCGCAACTGGTAGAGCTGCTGCCTCTCAGCGAGCAGGTCCTTGGTTCAAACCCCGGTCCAGGGGCCTTTCTGGGTGGAGTTTGCATGTTCTGTCCGTGCATGCGTGGGTTTTCTCCGGGTACTCCGGTTTCCTCCCCACAGACCAAAAACATGCATGTTAGGCTGATTGGTAACTCTGAATTGTCCCTAGGTGTGAGTGAGAGAGTGAATGGTTGTTTGTCTTGTTTGTCTCTATGTGTCCCTGTGATGGACTGGAGACCCGTCCAGGGTGTACCCCGCCCCTCGCACAGTGATTGCTGGACATGGGCACCAGCGACCCCAGTGACCCAAAATGGAATAAGCGGGTAAAAATAATGGATGGATGGATAGATTTCCAAATCTAATATTTCCATGAGATACTGTAATGAGTACTGCAGTGGATGATTGCTCAAAAAAAAAAAAAAAAAAAAACCTCCAGCCCATTAGCCTTCCTGTTGTTTGTTGAAGCTCCTTTTTGCAGTTCTCAAAAGCTGCAGGATCATTTAGGTAAACTTCGAACAACTTCAATGTCTTTTAGAACTAAGACGTAGTTGCACATGCCTAAAGTCATTGCAGATATTCTTTAATCAACACAGGGTCAAATTTACACTTTTATGCTTCAATATACTGTACTGACACAATACTTAAAAAAAGGGTTGTAAACTCAGTCATCCAGGTAGAAGACAACAACAAAGGTGAAATTGTATCTTCTGGAACAGTTTCTTTAAGTGGGAAACTTTTCATCCCTGATCCAGAGGACTTCCTCAGTCTACAGCCTGCCAACTGGATCTCTCCCATAGGTAGCCTTCAGTGCTGTGTTTCAAGCCAATGTCCTGTTGGAATCTCAGAAGTAGGCTTTTAACACATGCAAAACACGCCCATCCAAAACAATCAATCATTGTGTACAAAAATCAAATGTTTTAGGCTGTGTTAAAAGCAATGAAACACAGCAGTAAAGGCTACCTATGGGACAGATCTGGTTGGAAGGCTGTAGACTGATGAAGTCCTCTGGATGGGGGATGAAACATTTCTCACTTAAAGAAACATTTCCAGATGACACAATTTAACTTTTTTTTTTTTACACAATACTTTAACTTGGTTGAAGACTTCCTTATTTATAATTCCACCCACTTTATGCAATACTACATCATCACTATGCTTGATAGTTGGTACAGTGGTTTTAAGCTTAAAACCCTTGTCTTGACTCTTCCAAGCATATGTCTTGTCACTGTGGCCAAATAGCTAAATGTTTGTCTCACCTGATATTAAAACCTTTCTTTAGGAGGTGTTTGACCGCCTGTCTACTGTATGTGGGCAGCTGAGCTTCAAAGTGTCATTTTAAAAACAGGGGCTTCTTACTTAGTCACTATCTCTAGTTTAGATGCCAAACTGGCTTCACTGTGGACAGAGACATGGTGTTCCAGCAGTTTCCTGTTCATGACTGGCTTGAGTCACTGTGGTTCCTGAGTTGTTCTTGGACATCCCAATCCATTCTGTCTGTTTTTTAAATCTTCACAGGCCTAAAACCTTCACTAAACAAAAAATGCCATTCAAATGATACGTCATTCATGGACAGGATGAGTGTATGTAAACTTTTGACTGCAACTGCACAACAAAACTATTAGTTTCAAACTCAGCGAAAACATATAGAACAACTAATTTTGTCCTGTTTCTGCGTTCTGTTTTGTTTAACTAATGTCAGGGGTTGTTAACTTGATAAGAATTTTCATTTGGTTTCACAGAGGCGGGGTGATTATTTCACAGGTCGTACAACCAATTTAATATTATCACAATAACTTTTATAATTGTAAACTCAATTTTTGTAGTTTTTTTTTTTCTGGGAAATGCTTTGTGACTTGTAGAGAGGTGGTGATAGTCAATGCAAATGATTTATTCCTTGTAAATGGAAGAGAACTTTCTAAAGTTACAATTATTTCCCCTGTAAATAAAAAAAAAAACAAGTCCTGAGCCTTAAAAAAAAAGGCTTGAACCAGTCCACAGCCCTTTAAAACCATTCAAGTTAGGATTAGGATGAATAAAACATATGTTTCATGAGTTCTTTATAAAGCCTGGTTTTATAAAATGTAATAAAACTAAACAAGTACATTTCAGGTCTCCTGCAACCTAACAACAGGATTTTTCAAGCTGTGCCAGTGAAAACAGTCTGTTTATCTGACGGATATTCTTCATGTGCCTAGATCTTGTAGTTTTACAGTTTGCCTGCTGCACTGGTAATCATATGTGTTTATCCAGGTTCTTTCTTCTGTTTTTTTTTTTCTGACTTGTCCTCGATGAAGACGGTCATCACTCTTCTTCTCTCTCCTGCCTTCCTCCTGCTTTTGCTCTTTGTCCTGTGTATCAGAGCCTCTCTTTACAAATCTTCTGATTCTTAAATTATTATGGATCTGGTCAGCTGGTCTCTCAACGCAATTGATAACATTTTCTCGATGAGGAGACAGGTTGTAGGAGAACCCTCATGCCCTGAAGGGACACATGCAGCTGGATATATCATGGACTCCTGGGGTGTGTGGAAGATGATGTGCCTGTCTGTAATGCATGTTGAGGATGTAGAAGACGCGTACATAATTGGATATATGATAAGAGGGTTTCTGCTTTTTGGAATCGGCGGATACTTGGGATATCGACTAATTAAGAAGACGTCAGCAGCAGTTTCAGCAGTGATTAAGCTGCCTGCCTTGTGCGAAGGATTACACCGTGCTTCGAGCTGTCAGACTGATATGCTTTGTAAGCTGAACATAAGCTAGATGCAATTTCTAAGAATCAAGGGCCACTTGTGGCTCTTAGGACTCACCGGCATGAAGGAACCGACCTTGGAGAAGGCTAACAAGCACGGACCAGCGGAATGTCCACAAATCTGTCTGTTTAGATTTGCCATTGAGTGTACCAGCAGAACTGAAGGCAGACATGAAATCAGTAGAATCAGCCTGCCCAAAACAATTGTTGTTTATATGAATCTGCCCTCCTCACTGGCCTTGGATAGGCCATTTTATCTCAAATAGCTCCTGGTGGATAGGTAAATTAAGAAGCTCTGCTCTGAACCCCCTCCCCGAGAACATCTGTAGACCCTAAACAGAGTGGGACTGGCTGAGAGACACTAACATATTTTTATCAGGACAATGGAAACTATCTGGAAGTGTTCACAGACAATCTCACAGTCTTGTCGTCTCCCACCCCCACCCCCCTGCAAAATGTATTATGTCTTTCTATGTTGCAGTTGCTGAGGTAATTTTTTTCCCACCTTACACTGTGCCATGTGTCAATGACACGATGTGAGAGGTCTTTTTTGTATACCTTCTGCTTTCTTCCCCTTTTCTTATCTGAGAACAAGGGCAGCGCTTCATGGAAGCAGCAGCCCCAGTACACGTCCGTCTACCCTTCAGACGGCTGTACAGAACTTATTTTCACTGTACTTAACTGTGCAATGACAATAAAGTTGATGCTGCACATAAAGGCTTTTCAATCATAATACAGATATTTGGAAAGTTTGTTTTGGCCTGATGATTATTTAAAATACTAAAAATAAATGTTATTTAGTAATTTATTCTATATAAACTTTGACTTCACCACATTCTTGAACAAAACAATAAATGCTTTTGCAAATACATTTTTCTCATAATTAACACTTTTGTTGTTCACTCAACTCTGCAAACTTGTCATTGTTTTGTTTTAATATGATATTTGATTTTTCAGTAATTTATGGCTATATACAAACTACCAATGGCTATATACAAACTACCAGAGTCTATCTATCTTAAGGTATTTAATAAAGATGTGCATTGTTGCTGAAATATTTCAAAGCAGTTGAGCCCAAGGACATGGATAAAGATCTTCACCAGCCTGCGTTTATAGATGAAGTGGCGCACTTGATGATTCAACAAGAGAACACACTACACCTCCTTGCCTCAGGAACTATAAATAAAAGAAAACAAGCATACGACACACAGTCAGGCTACAATTATAAATAAACTTTTTATTTCAGAAACTGAACAAAACTGATATTGTGAGTAAAATAAAACAAAATCATCAAATATCTGCCATTATTTTTTTTTCTTTTCTTGTGCATTAAATCTAAACGATCATATTTGCAAAAGATGAGACTTCCAAAGTAAAAAGTAAAGATTTTGTGTTTTGTATGCATGGTTTGGCACCCAGAACTCATCCCTCTTTACCATTAACTGCTCTGAAAACAAGAATAGCAAATACAAAATCACAATCTGGTTTTATCTTCATAATTAGGTAATGGTCAAATAAATAGAAACTCCACATGCTCTTCTTCTCTGTCCTTGTTGCTCTCTATTTATGCACTGTACTCAACTGGATGTTAAAAAAGTCATTCAGTGATTGCAAATGAAAAAAAAACAAATCATGGACAAAGTTAAGTATCTTATTAGGTGTTCTGAAACTACAAGCAAACAGGGCAAATAAGAACTTTAGTTGTCTAAACACATCTTCCTCCACCTATTTTGAGCAAATAATGAAATATGTTGTTTTTAGAAATTTTAAGACAAGGAGCATTAGAGAACTTGTTACATATATATTTAATATGACCTTTTCTGTCATGATGTTTTTATTTTTGTTGTATATATTTTATCTTTTTACTGGGAAAATAGCACAAAATTCTCATATTCCATATTCACTCTGTACATCTCATACTTCCAGTATAAAACAGACTCCTGTCATCTGCAGAAATATTCAGATGACTCTGCAGTGGTCGGGTGTATCAGAGATGGACAAGAAGCTGAGTACAGGGAACTGATGGACCACTTTGTGGCATGGTGTGGAAACAATCATCTCATCTTGAATGTGAACAAAACAAAGGAGATGATTGTAGATTTCAGAAGAAACAGGAACAGGTCCAACCCTATTTCCATCTTGGGAGAAGAAGTGGAGGTGGTGGAGAAGTATTGGGGTTCACCTGAACAATAGACTGGACTGGAGATGCAACAGTGAAGCCGTCTACAAGAAGGGACAGAGCAGACTGTACTTCTTGAGGAAGCTGAAGTCCTTCAGTGTTTGCAGCAAGATGCTGCAGATCTTCTATAAGTCTGTTGTAGAGAGTGCCATCTCTTCTGCCATCATCTGCTGGCGGAGCAGCACCAGAGCAAGTGACTTAAAAAAGATCAGCAAGCTCATAAAGAAGGCTGACTCAGTTCTGGGGACTCCTCTAGAACCTTTGGAGATGATTGTTCAAAGAAGGATTCTTCATAAAATGATGAACATTATAGTCAACCCTCTTCATCCTCTTCATCAGGCTGTCATACGACAACAGTGTCTTCAGTTAGAGGCTTCTCCAGATCCACTGTAAGACAGATCGCTACAAGAGATCCTTCCTGCCCACAGCCATCAGCATCTAGAACAACTCTTTAATGAAACCAGGATGTTGAGTTACAACAACATTTAATTTCCCTCTGGGTTTAATAACGTATTTTTTTAATTTAACTGAATTGAATTGAATATTTTTTGGTGGCGCCAGGTTCTTATAGCAGTCTGGTTGTGGTGTAGGACTCCATGCAAACAAAGCAGCAGTACTGAAATAAAACTGAATTATGTTTTCAACGTTTGGATTTTTTTCGTTATAGAAAACCTTTTTTATGAGATGAAACAGAAAGGTTTACACATTTTTTTTTGCATAAAATGTGCTGTTTAAACACCTTCATGCAGTTCAAACAGTGCAATTTTAATGTGTCACATTACAGACAAACTGTTCATGCTCTACACATTTTACTAAGTAATTACATTTTTTTTTTTTTGTAAATCCTGTGAAAACAACAATTAAAACTGTTGACTTTCCAGACATGCAATGGTAATATTTTCTCCATTTGTAGCAATACACAAAATATGCACTAACAAAGCAAGACTATTCAGCGGTGTCAGGTGTATGCTTCTTGGTACGAATAATAAAAAAAATAAATACTAGTGACAATTACACATAATACCAATCTATTTCTGGATGGGTAAATGGACAACTGAGATAGATTTTACTTGTTTTTTTTTTTTTTTTTTTTAGTTCAGTTGTTTTGAGTTCCAGGACTTTTCACAATTCAAACCTTGACGTCCAGACTGTGTGGCATTGCTCTGCAAAAATCAGGTTTTAGGGGCTATTTACTCACATACAGTAAAGGTAAATAGATATATTTGAAAGAAATGCAAATACAGCCCAGTAAGTACCTGGTATGTATCAGTAACATGCTGAAAATATACTTGGTAAATTCCTGACATTAACATGGTACATACCTAGTACTTACCTGGTATGTATTGTTACACTGAAACTTACCAGGCACTTATTTGGAACAGTTAGGGTTCATACTTTGTACTTATTGGCTATTTACGCAGGTATGTACTGGCTAGTATTGTGAATAGCTTATTATTCTTAAATAGTATAGTAATTTACTTGGTAAATAATTTACTTGGTAGTAAGTGGACTGTACTGTACATATATAGTGTCTTTTAAGCCAAGCAGGCTGCTCAAAGTGCTTCACAACACAACATGTGCCCTTCTTTACTCATCCACACACACATACATACATGCAGCACTCTACTACATCTCCACGAACCTAATCTGAATAAATCATTCTTTAATCAGTTTAATCAGTGCTTTAGAAATCATCATACACCAATGGGGCACACATCAAAGGCAATGAGGGATTCAGTGTCTTGCCTAGGGATACTTAGACACATGACTGCATATTGGCAGAATCAAACCTGCGACTATCATCGAGGGCGACTGCTCTAACCACCTAGTATTATTCTTTCGGCTTGTTCCTCTTCAGGGGTCGCCACAGCAAGTCCTCCTCTCTCTGCAGCCTCTGTCCTCACTCCAACTACCTCCATGTCCTCTTGAACTACTTTGTGGCTGCTGTAACCGCTGAACCACGGAAACCCCTTTTTTTGTTTGTTGGGCACCCTGAGATAGTGCTATATACTGTAAATAAACTTGCTTTTTCTCTTTCAGCTGCTCCCTTTGCACATGTAATGTGTAGTATTAATTGCTACTATTTCTTATTCTTAAAAAGAATGGTAAATGGACCTTACTTATATAGCACCTCCAACCTCATTTGCCTGCAGTGGGGCACATGAGGATGGAGGCAGGTGCAGGTGCTTCGCATTTACATGCCAAATTTTAATGTAACTGTCAAATGATTCGAACCAGCAATATCTCAACCACAGTCCCACCTTTTGTAACATCTGTCCCACCACTCCACATGAGCGTTGTGTAAATAAACATAATAGGTTTTAATTTTACTTTAACATAAAAACATGGTTATGTACCTGATAAGTATCCAGCAAATACCTGGTTTGTACTGTATACATATGCCAAAAGTACCAGGCATAAATACCCAGTAAGTATTGGGCATATGTACTTGGTAAATATCATGGATGTACCAACACAACACTAAACAGTACAACCAACAGAGACAACCCATCTGAACACATAACCTGAACAAGTCCACCCATTTCTGTCCCAAGATTACCCAGCAGCCCCTGTAGTTCACTTAAAAAAATTGTACTTTATCTCTATGGAGTGATTAAGTACAACGTGTAAGTTCAATCACTCAGATTAAAATTTAACAATAGCCAACAAAACATTCTGTATATGTAAAACGTTATCATGTAATAAAGACAAAATACAGTTGTAATATTGAAAATAATCATTGTGAAACTAAATGGGGTATTTAACCTTATTTTTTTAGAGTAAATGAAGTTTAAATTTAAATTTTTGAATTTACAGGTTGCAATTAAATTCATCACAAATTTTCACGTGGTCAAAAAAGAAAATAACATATACATGTAAAATAAATTTATTTAGTTTACCTAATCATATCTTGCTGCTTTTCCAGAAACACCTTAACACTAGCAAGATGCTCAGTATTTTATTTATGGTCCTTATTATGAGACAAAATCTGGTTGTGGTACAATGATCCATTCCAGTGTCCCAAAACATTTTCACTTGACTGTAGCTTACAGAGACGTGCCTCTGAGCAGACTCCATCAAAACAACAAATCCAGCTTTGATAAAGATTTGATAAAAAATATTTTATAATTAGTTTACTGAAAATAAGAAAAAAATTTGCAATAAATAAGATTGAAATGTACATTTCATATAAAATAAACATAAAATTAAATTAAAATGTAACATTTCATCTGTGCTGAATTCTTAGGCCTTCTCTAAAGGTGTTGAAGGCGATGAGGATTCCCCACTAATTGCTACCATTTATTTAATCAGAATCAGAATTAGAATTAACTTTATTGACATTGCACAGTTAAGTACAGCAAAATTACGTTCCGTACAGCCGTACAAAGGGTAGACGGAAGTGTAACGGGGCTGAAGCTTCTATGAAGCGCTGCCCTTATCGCTTAGACAAGAAAAGGTGATGAAAACATGAGGAGAGAAGGTATAACAAAAAAGATCTCTCACGCTGTGTCTTTGGACACAAGGCACAGTGTAAGTCAGAAAAAACAACTACTTCAGCACAAAAGCAACGTAAATAGACATAATATATTTTGCGGGGGGGGGCAAGATGGTGAGATTGTCCATGAGCACTTCCAGATAGTTTTCATAGTCCTGATAAAGGATGTTACAGTGTCTATCAGGTGGTACAACTCTGATAGGGTCCACAGATGTTCTGGGCTGGGGGCAGGAGGAGCAGAGCTTCATGATATACATATCCTCCAGGAGCAATTTGAGATAAGTTGGCCTATCCAAGGCCAAACGGGGGAGCCATTTTCAGATAAACAATTGTTTTGGGACAGGCCAACTCTACTGATTTCATGTCTGCCTTCAGTTCTGCTGGTACACTCAATGGTGAATCCAAACAGCCAGATTTGTGGACATTACGCCAGTTCGTGCTCGTTAGCCTTCTCCAAGTTCGGTTCCTTTATGCCGGCAAGTTCTAGGAGCCGCAAGTGGACTATGATTCACAGAAATTGCATCTAGCTTACGGTTCAGCTCACAAAGCATGTGAGTCTGAGCGCTCGAAGCACGGTGTAATCCTGCACATAAGGCAGGCAGCCTCACCATTGCCAAAACTACTGCCGACATCTTCCTACTTTGTCAATATCCCATGTATCCACCAATTCCAAAAAAGCAGAAACCCTGTTATCATAAATCCAATTATGTACGCATCTTCATCGTCCTCAATGTACAATACGGACAGACACATCATCTTCTATACACCCAGGGAATCCATGATATATCCAGCTGCATGTGTCCCTTCAGGGCATGAGGGTTCTCCTGCATCCTGTCTCCTCATCGAGAAAATCTTATCAATTACATTGAGAGACCAGCTGACCAGATTCATAAGTTATGATTTGGAAGATGTGTAAAGAGAGGCTCTGTTACACAGGACAAACAGCACAAGCAGGAGGAAGGCAGGAGAGGGAAGAAGAGTGACGACCGTCTTTGTCGAGGGCAATTCAGCAAAAATAAAATAAAATTTATGGCACCTTGAAATTGTGAAATATAAAAAAACAGAACTTGACTGGATTTTACTTCAGTATTAATAACTTCAGAAATTTGCAAATTTCACTTAATGCATCACCTGTCAGAAAGTAAAAAAAAAATAACTTGGTATAAGCTTCAGAGTGAAAATAAAGCACTTAAGTATAGTAAGTTAAGCTGTTCTATATTTTATATGATGGTTTAAATATTAGAGTGATCAATCACAATTCACATGTTGTGAGCATGTTATTATGACATTTAATTTTTTTTTTTTGTGTCTTATCTTCCTTTAAAATGACTTGATAATATTGGTGCATCTCAAAACAGCAAAAAGTTTGGCAGCGTCAAACTCTACATTCTGAGGTTGGAAAAAAACATTCAATGGTAGAAAATCCATTTCTGTCTTATTATATATTAGCCTCTTTTATTGACTTTTCTATAATTATGTCTCACTCCATTCTTTTGAAGGGTTCTGACACAGTTGTTGAACTTATGAGATTTTTCAGGCCTATAACCTTTCATTCAAGATGGTATATTAATATTGTCTTTCTCTGGTTTCCTAAATTCATCTAATAGACATTCTTTTCATTTGCTTGAGGTGAAAAATACAACATTCCACTGAAACTTATTTCTGTCATTTTGCTTTGTTTTGACGTTGTTGACATGTAAACCTTTGACTAGAAAAGAAACAGTCTCTCTCTTGTTCAGTCTCTTAAGACCACTGTGCAGCAGAAATTAGTCTTAACAGGCCTCAGGACAAGAATTGTTCAAGTCGCACAACACTTCGTAATCTCAAACCTCTTTCCCAGACTCGGCCAATGGCTGCAGCTTCTTTCAAAAAGTTTCCAGTTTCTATGAAACTGCAAATTTTTCTCCCTCTCCACAACTCAATTTGGTTTACATGGATGCAACAAGTCCAGTTTTTACTAGACAAGAAAGTTGGCAAAAACTGGTATGTGAAGATGTTGGTAGGGTAAACAAACAAGGCTTTAAAAATACATTTAAGGGTTTAACTTCAAAGTCCGTTTTTTCTTTTTTTACTGCAAGGCAGAATTAAATGACAAGGTCTTTGCTTGTGTCCGTGTGTATGAGTGAGTGTGTCTGCTACCATAATATCAGGGGTTAATTTGAGCCTGATCCTGTCGGAACAAGACCTGGGAACCCTCTCATCTTGACCGGACGTGTTCCGGCAACTGTTTGCTCGTATCTGGCAACTCAAAAAGCCGCCTCTATAAGTCCAAAGTTATTGCACATTTTTATTTTTATTATTTATTAAAAATACAACAAGAGGAGACATTGCTCAGCAGACCCAGCCTGTGGAGTGGATATTCCAGCCGCAGCACGTGCACCAGCACGCTCACACGCTCCTGCCCTGGCTGGGAGGAGCAGGAGAGGAGCCTCTGGAAGAGACATGGAGGGACGGGATGGTCACATTTACACACGGAGGTGCTGCAGCTGAGTCCTTCTCTCCTCCTCTGTAATACAATCCTCCTCTTGCAATAAAACATTTTTTGGAGTTTGACCAAAACAATAACAACTTTAAATAAAAAGTTTGAATTTATTAAATGCCCAAAAGTTTAAGCTATGGATTACTTGCTGAGTTATGTAATACTGTATATAACTAAAACTCTATACAGCTCTTTCTTATATCCAGAGCTAACAGGAGAACATAGCCAAGCATCTTTATGTGTTGTGTACAGTCTTAATGCACTGTGCAGCATTGCATCTAATATTAGTCTAGTAAGGTGAGGCAGTATGCGATAACCATATTTGTAACATTAATATGTATTTTTTTTAGTCTGTGACAGAAAATTAAGTTTGAGGAATGTGGCAATTAAAAGTCATTACTGGGCAGAATAAATTCTTTCTAATAAATGATGCTGTTTAAAATGTAACATCTGATTTGCATAATTGCAGAAAATAACAAAAAGCTGCGTGATAAAAATGAAAGATTTTACCCTACCAGTGGCCTCCAGAGTTTGACAGTTTTGATTGCATAACACATTTGCAAATCAACGTTGAAGAAATGAAAACAAAAATAATGTCACGCACAATTTCAAACACAATGTTTTTATCATTTGTTTTAAGCTGCCACAACATTTAACTTATTATATACGGACAAGTCGAACCTAATTCCATACTGTGGATAGCAGACTGACTTGAAGTCATTATTTTCTCAAGTTTATGTTTTGTGTAAAGCTGGACACACAGAGCTGAACATTCAAGTCCTGCTCATGTACCTAAACTAAACTGATAAGGGACAGATTTATTGATTTATGGTCAAACCGTGCAAATGAACTCTTGTGCAACACTGTGAGGTCTTGTAAGAAGTATACACACTCACAATAATGGGTAACACTTTACAATAAGGTACACAAAATTTGCTTAACTACTAGGGAACGCCCAAGGAACAAATTAGGAGCTAATGGGTAGTTAACAAGTATTTACTGGGGAACACAGCCAAGCCTTATTAGGGGACTACTGGTTAGTTACCTTGTAAATGAAGAGGAACTAATCAAGAACTAATGGATAGTTACCAAGGAAAACAAAGAGGAATGAATCAGAAGCTAATGGGTAGTTAACCAGTAATTGCTGGGGAACACACAGCCAAGCCTTATTAGGGGACTACTGGTTTGTTACCACAGAAACAGAAGAGAAATGAATCAGAAGCTAATGGGTAGTTAACCAGTACTTGCTGGGGAACACACAATCAAGCTTTCTTGGGGGACAACTGGTTAGTTACCTTGTAAATGAATATGAACTAATCAAGAGCTAAAGAGTAGTTACCAAAGAAACCAAAGAGGAATTAATCAGAAGCTAATGGGTAATTAACCAGTACTTACTGGGGAACACACAGCCAAGCCTTATTAGGGGACTACTGGTTTGTTTCCACAGAAACAGAAGAGACATTCTCCATGTGAGTTCTGAATAAACAGTGAGGTCACAGCTCGTAATTGACAAAAAACAGTTTCCTAGTGATTACTGACTTTATTACCCATTAGCTCCTGATTCATTCCTCTTTAGTTTCCTTGGTAACTACCCATTAGTTATTGATTAGTTCCTCTTTGTTTACAAGGTAACTAACCAGTAGTCCCCTAATAAGGCTTGGCTGTGTGTTCCCCAGTA
>NC_056508.1:19970501-19974924 GCF_014905685.2 Nematolebias whitei | reverse complement strand
ACTAACCAGTAGTCCCCTAATAAGGCTTGGCTGTGTGTTCCCCAGTACTAGTTAACTACTCATTAGCTCCTGATTCTTTTCTCTTTGGTTTCCATGTTAACTACCCATTTGTTCCTGATCAGTTCCTCTTCGTTGCCCAGGTGTAGTGAACTTAACCTGATGTCAAGACTAAGCCTAAGGTCAAAACTCTTGACCTTAAGAACCTTGTGGGACAGGAACTGTCATTTCATTGATTTGAATCCAGAAATACAGGTTCACCCATCCTGAGACTTTCTTTCTTGAAAATTCAAGTGGAAGAACACTCTCTGTTCTATTATCATTACTATTTTACAAATGTTGATAATCAAAGTGCCTTAGTTCAAACCATTTTAGATGTTGCAGTGAACTAATCAATTTTATTAACTGTGTAATGATTTTTAATTCTCATGCAAAGTTAGAACTCATGTTAAAGCTGTTACAGAGTAATTATGCATTTTCTGATTTCTGTCTTTGAATGAGCAAGTGTGCGTTCCAGGGTCAGGAGTCGAAGCAGACATGCGTTGGAACAACTGTCTTGTTTATATCCTCTCAGACGTCAACAGGGGGGTTTTGGCACCTGTTTCTAAAACTCGCCAAAACAAAACTCTCTCTGTCTGTGAGAACATTTCTGATCTGTTCCATAACAATTCTTGCTGTCTTCTAACCTCTTACGTCACAAAACACACCCCGTCTGGTCGGTTCTGACCAATGGGAAGACTCCCGAATGAACCGGGAAAAGAGCTCTTTAAAATGTCGGTACTTCCTGGTCTACACAGTTCTGTCGAGTTCTGTTCGGTTCTGTGGGTCGGAGAAGTTCGGTTCTGTGAGAGTTGGGATGAGTTCAGTTCTGCGCGGAGAAGCCCAGTTCTGTTGGTTGGAGAAGTTCGGCGGCGCGGACAGTTCTGATATGTCCTAGCGCTGTGCAGTAGCTGTGGGAGCCGGGAAGACCCTGACATGACCACAGAGGTCTTCCGAGTTTCATGGGATTATAACATTTTCCACTGAGGTGAGCTTGTGTCGGACAGAATCTCGCCGCTACTCCGGACGAGTAACAGCATCCTACGGAGACGCTGAAAGGGTGCGTTAAACGGAATCTCGCCTGAGACATCTCCAGGTAAAAGAGTCGATTTCACCACCTAAGTGTACTGTAAGGAAGAAGCTGAAGAAAGCCCGGAGAGTGCCGTTCTGTTTAACACTCTCCCTCAAACACCATCCTTACTCCCTTAAACTTCCTTCCCATCTTTAAATTCTTCTCTCAAGTAGAAATTCTTCCAGATATTTTAGAAATGTCTGTGTAAAGTGCTCATCCACCGCCGTGTGGATAAAAAGATCATAATTGTACAGTTTTCATAAATGTCTGTGGTGAAGCAACGGAAAAATCATGGCCGTATGATTTTTCCTGATTGATTGCTTTTGTTGTTATTTTCATAATTTGCCAAATTACTGTAAATGTTTGATGTTAAACTTTGATTCTGTAAATAAATGACCGCATTCATTTTGATGGGTCAAAGATAAATGACGTCTCACGTTTGCATTTCATTAAATTCAATGCACGTTTTATTCAGTCCAGAAAAATGAGGAATCCGTGTTAATTGATGAATATATCTGAGCATCTGTTCATCTACACAGGTAAGTAACAAGTAGTCCCCTAATAAGGCTTGGCTTTGCGTCCCCCAGTAAGTACTGGTTAACTATCTATTAACTCCTGATTTGTTCTTGATTTGTTCCTGAGGCGTCCTCTAGTAGTTAATCAAATATTGTGTACCTTATTGTAAAGTGTTACCCAATAATGTGTATACAAAGTGATTTAAGGATGACTCTTACTACCACACCAACATTTGCTCAGTATCTGTAAAACTGACTGAATTCTAATCATTTTCATGTTGGCTTTGAATATTGAGCAAAGTGTTGCAGTCAGACTGTGTTCTGAATAACTCTCAGCTAATGCCATACTTTTTAGCTCATGAAAATGATAAAAAAATGAATTGAGTTACAGCCATTTTGTGTTTCCTAAAGTCACTTGGCTGTAGCGGCCATCTGGAATGGGATTAATTCCAACCCCATTTGAGGGTGTTTCAATATGCTCAAAGATCTAACCGATCGCCTCTCAAAATCTGTCAATTTCTTATGTTTTTCACCAGTAATAAGAAGTAAATTCCACTCAACCAGTGTGAAGAAAATTTAGACTGTGAGGAAAAAAGAACAAGTTTTAGTACATGTGAATAAATGATTTGTTTTAAGACATAATTACTGTACTGGCAAAAGTCTTGGGTGCACACCTAAATCCTAATCTTGTTGACTCTTCATACATAGCAAAGACAAGCGTTACTTTGACCCTGGTTTGGTGTTATAAAAAATAAAGAAATGAAGATATTACCAATTGTGAAGTTGTCTTTAACATCAAAGTTAAAAGGGAAGCTGAAGTTTCACTAAAGAAACAAAGATATAGGAGAGACAAAGCTGCGTCAGTTTTAGGTCTAACTTCAGATTAGCAATCATTCTAATTCAAATGTGCCCATTAAGAGTCTGAGACAGACACGTCTTTCCTGACTCTTACCTGGTATTCTCACAAGAGCAACGAGAGAACCCATTTTCTTTTTTCTTTGAACATAAAAAAATGTTAGAAAGGAGCATTTACGTCTAGATGAATGCCTCATTACTGGAACCATCCTTTCACTCCTACCTGTTTTTGGGCAGTAAGTGTTTATCTTGTTTTCAGACTAATGATCAAGGTCAATTTTGAGTTTGTGCATTTTTACAAAATGATAATACAAAAAAATGAAGAAAGAAAAGTAACATCTGCCGTTAATGCTCTAAAATCACCCCTACTGTCAGTAATGCAACAGGAAGCTAGCATCTCGACTTAACCAACTTTCTTTAACATTGCCAACAAGCTCACGTGATTGTGACAAGAATAACAAAGATGTAATCTATTGGTGATCAAAATTCTTGTTTTGGACTGATTTTTTTGTTATTTTCTCTTAAATTTCAATATTTGAGTTCTCAATTCGACTTTAATTGAACCTTGAGTTGCAGTATGGTTCAACTCTGATTCTCATCTATTTTTCAGCAGCAGCCTACACACGAATGTGTACAAGTGTATTTAAACTTGCTCCAAACAGTAATTTATTCAACATAAAAACCATTATTTGCACATAAAAGTGGTTCATTCTTTATGAGAAACACACAGGAAAGGATTACCAAACTCGACAGGCCTCCTGAGCACTGTAGAGCTTAATAGCATTTTTTTAAGTCATTATTTTTGCTTTATGGTACACAACATTAGTGCTTTAGATTTGTCTCAACTGTTTCCTCAGCAGGTAACTGCACAAACACCTCTAGTAAACTGGTTTTACAACCTTTTCAGTTTTAAACTGTAAACAGAGACAACGAGTTGGTGAACACAGTGGAGTAACTGCAGGTGGACGCCATATTTCTCTCAGGTGTTTGGAAAAAAAACAAAAAATCTTAAAATGGGAATTACTTGTAGTTTCAAAGAGGCAAGTGACTTCTCTTTGTTTAGGTGGACATTATTATTTATTTTTATTTTTTTTATCTAGAATGCAGTTACATGCAAGAACACAAACCTTATTTCATATGCATATATCATATTTCATTTGAGTGTAGGCCTTAAGTGTCAACACAGTCTGCACAAGTATTTTTGAAATCTATACTTGCAGAATTCTGCATCATAACCTATAAACTTATTATGAGAAGGGGGATTTGTGAAACTGATGATCCCTTAATTTACAAAAGGTGGCAGTGCAGGGTTTCCCTCTAATATTTAGCTTAAATATTTTATTATAGAAGATTGGGTGGAGAAAAATGTGCATATGTGCAGTATAGGCCTCAAAACTGGGGGTTTCCTGAATCATATAGGATAAATGTGTCAAACAAGGCTTTTTTCATTGATTGTATCAGAGTTCCTGCCACAATCCATTCCCCGATCTCTATTTGTTGATATACTGTCCATAATTTTTACATCAGCTGTGCTGCAATATGGCTGTCATAATATGGCTGTCATAATATGGCAGCCAACATAATGGCTCCCTTAAACTATTAGTATTGAACTTTAAAATCAAACTAAGAAATAAACAAAATGCATGAAAACAATTCAAGAGAGGTAAAACCTGCAAACCGTAATGGCTGTAAAGAATAAAAGATTGAAAGACAGTCCATTCAAGAGGGCATCAGAGTTGGACAAAGCATAAAACAAATGTCAGAGTCATGTCAACATACAAAAACAGGACGTGATTTTAAAGCAGTAAGTTTAAGACAAACAAACACTGAGGAAGTGTGTTCATTACATGTTACATTATCAATGAAGCTTTTTTAGAGTGAAGAGTTGTTTTTTTTAAATAAAAGGTCAGGATAATCTATGTGTATATATATATATATATATATA
>NC_056508.1:19957796-19970101 GCF_014905685.2 Nematolebias whitei | reverse complement strand
ATATATATATATATATATATTCCATAAGAGCAAAGCTTTAGTTTTTGAATCAGTCTCTATTTCAGATCATCAGCTCTTTTCTCTGAGATTAACAGAGAAGTACTTCTCAGATGTTTGTCACTGAAAGCCTGAGCCAAGGTGGGAAAAAGAAAAGACCCTCTCACTATGTGCACACCATCACAGCCAAGTTTCTTCATTTTTCAATCACCAACCTTCTACTGACCAATCAGTTGCTCAGTGGAAGCATTTTTTATATGATTTTATGTCTTATCTAGAACACAATTTTCTCCTGAACAGATTAAATGAACAACTATCAATCAGTCCAAGTTACCGGGGTGATGTCAGAAGGAAATTACATTCATGAGATTAAAAACAAGGCTAAACAAATAGCTACTTCTCTGAACCACATTTAAACCCACACTTTTTGTAGTACAAACTGGTATATAAGTAATAAAATATTCAGCAGCAACTGGAAAGCATTGTGCCAGGAATTAGAAATTATATGAACCTTGGTCTAAGAAAATCGCTCTAGTCTTTTATTCATTTTTCAGTGTGAAAGAAAAATAGATATACTAAAAATACCTTTTTCTTTTGTTCAAATCTCCTGAACAATTGATTGTCTGTTTGTGTGATAATTATTTGGTCACATCTGGGTTAGAGATTTTTTTTATTTTATTGTCAGTTAATGTCTTGTACAATTGGACTATTCCATTTGTGCCAAAACAGTGCAAACCACAACCATTTAAAGAATCAGACTCACTGAGACGTTACAGACTGGAAACAAGGACATGTTAAAAACAGAACATCTATCTAAACGCACGAATGAGGAGGTGTTGGAAAAAGTTGGTCCACTCTTTAAAAAAATTATGTTACTTTGGGTGCATTCACACCAGCCCTGTTCAGTCTGCTTTAATCGAACTCTAGTCTGTTTGCCTAGAAAGTCTAGTTCGTTTGGGGAGGTGTGAATGCACAATCGAACTCTGGTCCGCCTAAAAACGTAGGTCTCAGTTTGGTTGAAGTGAACTCTAGCGCGGTTTGAATACATTGTAAATGTAAGCGGACCGGAGGCCGCTCCAAAAGCAGGAAGTGGACTACAGTGCAGGGCATTCTGGGTAAATACAACCAAAACAAACGCACATTTCTCATACTTCATACGGAGCCGTCTCAGCCGCCTTGTGTGAAAAACAACATTCTCAATGGTCTTCTGAAAGTTGCGCTCAGTGTCTTCTTCAGAGGTTTTTGTGTTGTTTCCTTCAGTAGTTCTTGGGGCAGCGCCACCACAGGCGAGGACGGGGAACAGGTTGGCTCGACTGACTCAGTGTGAATGCGAACTGCACCAGCTGACAATGTAAACAAATGTTCAGAATTTTGGTCCCCAATAGAACCGAGTCTACCGGACTAAACAACGTGAGTGTTTTTGGTCAGCTCAGAATAGTACTTTGTATAATAAAAAACAAAGAAAGCGCTTTTTTTGTCTCTAAATGGAACAACATTTTTGGGATAACATCATTTTAAAACGACTCAGACCTCCCAGAATATTCTGTCATCTGGCAAGTATCATTTACAAGAAAAGTACAACAGCAATACTCAAAAATGGTTGGTTCAAAATTCTTTGGCAGTATATTTTTCATCTAAATGTTTTTAAGATGTGTGTTTCTGTGATCAACACAACTTTGTTGTATTTTTACTGATAAGCAGGCAGATCTGTGCCCTGCTGGATGTAGACCAAGTGTTTAGAAAGGAGAAATAAATAAAATAAAGGAAGCTGAGGAATAAAATAGCCTCCAGTTGTTTTCTAAGTCTTTCTCGAGCTGATACGATCAACCTTTTGATGTTATATTTTAAACTGAACTCAGTCTAAATTATTTTTTTTTCTGGTACTTTTCAAAAGCAGGTTTATTAAGTGTACAGCATTGCATTTACCCATTATAACCAGAACTGTATGCTATTAAATATTTATAAAAGTATATTTACATTTCAAGTGTAAAATGTGAATTAAAAGGGACATTGCCTAATCACTATGTTGTACTTAATACTTCATATTTATGAATGTTTTGCTTTGTTGTATTGTGGTTTTGAATTTGTTGATTTTTTTATTTATTTATTATTATTTTATTGTTTTTCATATGATCTTGCATGATTTGTTAGCCCTTGGTAGTGTGTATATGTGTGTGTGTGTGTTTGTGTGTGTGTGTGTGTGTGGGAAAGAAGGGGTTGGGGTGGTGTGATGGATATTCAGCAGGTTTCTGTAAAAATGACAGATTTGTAGCCATTCGTTTGTTCCGATAAATTCACATTGCCCTTGAATGTGTGTAACTCTTAAAAATAAACAAATGTAGATTTATCTCCAGCAAATACTTTCTGAGAGTTTAATTAAAATGAGCTCTGTAGTTCATGAAATGTTTTTTTTTATAATAAACTGGCGAACAAACACAAACACACTCATGCAATTTAACAACTGCCTGTTTTTCACAGCAGTGTGTTTTTAAAAATGAACAAGTAATAATGTCAGTGTGACAGCACTAACAAACAAATTTTGATGCTAAACTATTATGATAATGTAAATATTTAAACCCAGCTAAACATTGTGCTGTCCTTGTTTTCCTATAATATACGTACATATTTTCATATAGTATGAAGTACAATATAATGACAACAAAGTTCATGCTCAATCATCCAGGTACCAAATCCAATGATTCTCAGTCGGGTCATCTGGACAGTTTATTTTTTATAGAGACGTTTCGCCCTCTATCCGGAGGGCTTCATCAGTCAGAGGAGTTCCAGTAAACTGTTTCCCCACCAAGTGGTAAACTCCTTAAGTGGACCAACCAGTTTACTGGAGCTAAGATGGTTTCTGGGGGCCGTCCTGTCCCTCGTCAACTCCTCCCAGGCAGGCAGCCACATCAAAAGTGGTTCAAAGCAACAAAGTTCATGCTCAATCATCCAGGTACCAAATCCAATAATTGTCAGTCAGGTCATCTGGACAGTTTCTTTTTTATAGAGACATTTCAAAATGGAAGAAGCGGGTAAAGATAATGGATGGTTGGATGGAAATAAACAATCTACGGCTCATCATCAATCAGCCAATTGTGTCATGTCCAATCTTACTTTGAAAATCCTCAATATAGTGAACCCACAATAAACGAACCACCAAGTAGCGAGGGACTAATGTGTCCTTATTGTGGATCTGCTTAGAGTCAGAGTCAGAGTCAGAGTTTCTTTATTGTCATTCGCACCTCATGTGGTACATGTGGTGGAGCGAAATTATGTACACGGGGTCCCAGTTACATCCAACAATAAAATGTCTAAGAAAAACAGTAATAACATCTAAGATATGAACTAAGAAAAACATCAACTAAATATACACTAAGCACTCATAACATAAAACATTGAACATCAGCACAAACATGAACATGAGTCTGTGAGCAGATGTGCACGCATGAACACATCAACATTGAAACAGATCAGCAGCAACATGAAACAGATCAGCAGCTTATCTCTAATGAATGATTTTCATACCACGGTGCTATAAAGTTGCTGTAATTAAACCTTTGTTTATGAAACCTGATCTTGATTCAGGAATTTTGGCCATTTATAGACTTAGCTCTAATCTAAAATTTGTCTTAAAATTACTGAGAAAATAGTTGCAAATCAATTGTGTAAACAAATAATCTGAAGAGTTTCAGTCAGGGTTTAAAGCTCATCATAGCACAAAGACAGTACTGGTGAAAGTTTATCTCATGGCCTCAGACAATGGACTTGTGTCTATACTGGTCCTGTTAGACACTAAAGCTGTATTTGATGCAGGTGATCACAATATTTTACTACAGAAGCTTTAATATAATATTGGGATAACAGGAATGGTTCTAAAATGGTTTAAATCATATTTGTTTGATTTTTTTTCCTTCTCAAAAACAAAACAAGTAGTTTGATCCACTACAAGATGGTGCTACTTATAAGGCCGAGTTTGTTGCATCTCCTCAGACTGAAGAAGTCTTTTGGATAAAAGACAAAATGTTTCAACAAAGAAGAATCTGTCCAGAGGACCTGACTCAAATCTACCTGGATTATTGAGCTTGCTCCAGGACTTTAAGTGGAAATATATTTTCTGCCGATAAAATAAGTCACACTGACATTTTTGCAGTGCAGTTAAAATAAATAAATGCACAGAATCTACCTTACCATCCTCATGTCAGTCAGAGACATTGATGTAAGGGAGATGTCATCTCATCTGCTTGGTATTCATACAACCCTCCTCTATACACCATGTTCCCCAGTCACTTGACATAACAGTGGTGACAGTAACCAGCAAACCTAATACCTTATATTGGTTGCTTCATGGTAGCATGCAAAGAGTACCCTATGAGTTTTCTGTTGCTCCTCCATGGCTAGAGGCACTGCCAGTCTGTGATCCCTCGTCCAATCACTTAAAAGGACTGGAATGAAAAAAGAAGGGGGGGGGGGGGGGGGTAAGTCAGAGAATGCATGGAAGTGTGTGTTTGCAGTTCTGCTAAGAGGCAGGAGGAGATGATGAGTGTTACCACCCTTTGAGGAGCCCTGCAAATCCCCACATTAGTCCTCCCTCCTATCCACAATGGAGCATTACACATCATCATTATTTCAAGCCATTCATCTGCTGGAGCACATGTTCGCATGCTCACCTGTGTCATTGCGCAATTCCTCTGTTTTTATTGATTCAGTCCTATATAGTACAGTCAGCTCCTGTGAAGCCTCTTGGACACAGCAGGAGATCATTGCAACAAGCAGATTATTGTGCTGCATTGTTTTTTGCTTTTATAAGGATAGTTGTTTGTCATTTCTGTGTTTGAGCTTTCTCTAAAAGGAGAAGACATAAAGCACCCACTAACATACATTCTGGTACGATTTGCAGGAATACTCAAACCTCAAAATGCTCTGTCAGCAAAACAGCAGTCAGAATACCGGATTAGGTTTTCATTGAGTCATACAGCACTATCACCAAGTATAAGCAGAATCATAGGCCTAAATAGCTAGTTTGTTATAAAGACAGTGCTATAAGCTGGTACGCCATCTCTCAACAGCTTTGTATGATGCCTTCATGTAGTTATGTGCCCTATCATCAACAAGACATATGCTTTCAGAGCCTTCAGCAGTTGCACTAATCAGTGTGCTTCCTTTTCCACCTCTCTCTGGGAAACCTCGATAAGGAGAAGGAAAAATGTGGTGTCATATTTATTCATGACTAGCTTTTCAATTCTACATTCTCTCATCCTCCATTGAGGTCCTGTGCACAGAACCCACTCTACATCCGCCCTGAAAGACAGATTAATGTTAAATGGCTTTCTTGTTATTCTATCTTAAAAAATAACAAAACTATCATCGTAATTATTTTTTGGCTTTGGTCCATAGGAGCCGTGAGAGAAAAAGGGAGCCGTGATAGAATAACCTGCATCCCCCCTCACCCCCACCTGTATAACAAAGTAGATCAGCATCCCCCTTTGTGGATAAGCAATCATTTTCTCATCATAGCAGGGGAGGATGAAAGAGAAAAGAGAAATGGAAAATTGAGAAAAACTGGGGAGAATATTAACAGAAAGTAGATGAAATACAAAAGATGGCTGTGAATTGTAAATAAACTGAGTCCAAGGAGAGTCAGAAAGACTAAAGGATAGACCGAAAGAGAAAGATTAATAATGGTGTGCAAACATTTACACTAATCAAAATGTAGATAATAGTTCATCACTGTAAAGTAATCCATTTACTGTGCTAAAATAAAGTTTTAGGTGAGTTACGTGGTTAAATCAAACATACGTCATGCCCCTTTTTAACTAAATGCTGTTCATTTTTTAAATGTATTTCAAAAAGAACACCACAGTTACATAACCACACAGATTATTTTTTGAACTCAGGTTAGGACGGATGGATTTTAGAAAAAGCAGTTTATTTATTCCTACTAAAACACTAAGCATTGTGCGATACGAAGAGTTTAAAATGAATGATTCACCTTTAACAGGAACTTGCCTACATCCCTGTTTTTACGCCTTATACCATGGACGCTGTAAGAATAGTGTGTGAATGTGGAGCTTGAATAATGTGATGCAAAACTGCTGTGCAGCGTTGCTTGTTAAAAGGCTGCACTCAGAATGATTAGCACAATTTCCCCATGTGATTATCCCGAGTAAACAGCTACATCTGCATCTGTAGTACAAATCTGTTTATTTAGGGAAGAATCCGCATAATTTAGGGGGATATCAAGCATCATGTTTTGTTAAATAGGCGTAATGATGGGTTGAAAGGTAAAGTTATCCTAATGTCTCTGTGTGGGAATGTATGCAGCTCATGTCTTTTTAATGGGTTGTAGAAAGCTGTGCTTTATATGTCGTTTTGATTGTCACATAAACTCAGACATAAGAAACCTTCTGTAGCTTTCCCACTCATGTGGTTCAGACTCCAAAGCTGACAGCAGTCGATGGAGAAGAAACACATTTCCAAGACAGATGTCTTTCTGCAGCCGACATCTGCACAGAACAAACAAAACATTCAATATTGATGTGACAGTCTCCAGCTGCATGTTTTTGTCTCGTGTTGACTCTTTCACCTTCTCTGTTTCTCTGTCTGAGTGTGATTACCACAACTGTAGACAAACTGATGTTCTTACACTGATATGAGAGGGAGATAGATCTGACAATCTTTTTCAAGTCTTTGTTTCATTTGAAAATTATACCCACACATCTTTTGAATATTCGTGTAAGTGTTCTGCTCCTGCTGCGCTTTTTTTTTTTTTTTCCTGAAAAGAGTCTGTCTTTCATCCTCCATCTGTCTCCACAAGAAAGCACATCTTACATGCTGAACATTACATTAAAGGAAAAAAAAGCATTTCATTACTGTTGTGGATGGAAGGTTTTATGTAAAAAAAAAAACAATTGACAACAGAGGCATTTTAAACTTTTATCATTATAACATTATTATTGTGCTCTGAAGAGTACATTTAAATAGAAAACACAAAATGGCTGATTTGCATTAATAATACCTCACAAACAGAAAGAATATTATCAAACATCTATTAACTGGGATCAAATGGGAAAAACATATTTATGAGAATTAACATTAAAAAGCAAATCTGAAAGAGGCTATCAAGACAAACCCTTTTCCTGATCATCTCATGTTTCCTTTGGAAGAAGTGTAGAGGGACTTTATTGGTCTTTTCAACCTCTCCTTCTCTCCTGGAGTTTAAATTGAACGTGCAGCCTTTCCTGTGCCTCTGTTTAATTTCCTGTAAAGTAATAAATAGGCAATTTATTACAGCCGGAAGAGTGGCGAGCTCTTCACCGAATGCTGCTGCAATCTGTAGTTTTCTGTTCACAGCCAGTGGAAGACTGCTATCACCACTAAACTCTGACAATTCATTTAGTGCATGTTTATTTAGCAGCCAAACAGATAAATCAAAGTGAAAGGGGCTTAAACACCAGTGTGGCTGCACCAAAACAGTGGGACAGGCAGGTTACTGTTAACATAATAAATACAGAATGAGAAAATTTTAATTTGGATTTTTAGTCAGAGAGTTTAGTTTCAATATCAAATTTGAGTTAATGATATGTGCATTATCTAAAAAAAATTAAATCTGGTCCTCTGAACATTCAAAAAACAAAACAAAGCAAAACAACAAAAAATGTAGAAACGTTTCGTCTCTCATCCGAAAGACTTCCTCAGTCTGAGGTGCTGTATTCAGCTCAGTCTCTTAAATAGCACCTTCTCAGAGTGGATCAACCAGTTTGCTGCTGACAACCAAAACCAGCTGATCACATGCTCAAGAAGGACCATCAGCCTAACAATGGATCATTAGCACACTGATGGCTGTTTACTATTCACAGAGGGCTGAGTGATACTAGCAATCACAGCATTGTAAGAGGGGGACAATTGAACACGGAGGCCTCCACCCCTGTTTAATGATGGACGATTTTGTTTCACAAAGATGGCCTCCTTGCTTGCTTCATGCTGCTTCATCATGTTTCTTCCAACTGAGGCGGCTGTCTAAACTGAAGCCCATATTGTCCAAAAATAACCTGGAGACAGTAATACATGCATTCATTACATCTAGGCTTGATTACTGCAATTCACTCCTGTTTGGTATCAGTCAGACCTCCATTGCACGACTACAACTGGTCCAGAATGCAGCAGCCCGATTTTTAACCAGTACAGGCAAAAGAGAGCACATTACACCAGTTTTGGCCTCACTGCACTGGTTACTGGTTCACTTTCGAATCCAGTTCAAAATACTCATGTATGTCTACAAATCACTGAACAGTGTCCCCCCCATCTCTCTGATCTGCTACAACCGTATGTCCCACCACGTTCCCCGAGGTCAGCGGACCAGTTGCTCCTCACAGTTCCAGGAACTCGTCTTAAGCGCAGAGGTGACAGGGCCTTCTCTGTAGCAGGACCAAGACTCTGGAACGAGTTACCTCTGCTTGTCAGACAGGCCCCCTCCCTCTCGGATTTCAAGTCCCATTTAAAAACTCACTACTATTCAATAGCTTTCAACACAAGATGATCTGTGTTTTGATCCTGTATGCTCCACACTGGTTAGTCGTCATTATCTGCATCGTTTTTATGTCTATATTCTGATTTACCTCATTTTGTATTTTGCTTTGTGTGCTACCTGTTGTTCTGTCTGTACAGCACTTTGGTTGGTCTTGTTGCTGTTTTAAGTGCTTTATCAATAAAGTGGTATGGTATGATATGGTATGGTATGGTATGGTATGGTAAACCATCGTTCCTCTCTATCCAGGATGTGAACATCTTCATCCCTGAAAGAGTGACCGCTGGCCTGGAGATGAGTGTAGACCGCTGAATCCTGGCCTGATGATGTTGATCTTCTCTGCTGGGCCATCCTTTTGGCCAGTGGCTGTTTAGTTTTCCCGATGTAAGACTGATCACCCTCCTGACACTGAACAACATACACAATATTACTCTGTTTGTGCCGGGGGACTGGATCTTTGGGATGAACCAGTCTTTGCCGTAATGTATTTTGGTCTTTCTTGACCATGTGAGCAGCTGGTTTTGGTTGTCAGCAGCAAAATTGGTTGATCCACTCTGAGAAGGTGATATTTATGAGACTGAGCTGAACACAGCACCTCAGACTGAGGAAGTCTTTCGGATGAAAGATGAAACGTTTCTACATTTTTTGTTGTTTTGCTTTGTTTTGTTTTTTGAATGTCCAGAGGACCAGATTTAACTTTTTTAGATTTTTCTACCTGGATTATTGAGCATGCATAAGGCTGCAGGTTTACTTGTGGTTCCTAGAAATTACAAAAATAGAATGGGAGGCAGAGCTTTCAGTTATCAGGCTCCTCTCTTGTGGAACCAACTTCCAATCTCTGTCCGTGAGGATGACACATTGTCCTGTTTTAAAACTAGGCTTAAGACTCTCCTTTTTGCTAAATCCTATAGTTGGGGTTGACTTGGGTTTCCTGAACTGGCCCTTAGTTATGCTGCTATAGGCTTTGACTGCTGGAGGACAAACTGACCACACTGTTTCACTCTGCTACTGTATTTACTTACAATGCTCAACCTGTTTTGTATTTGTAATTATTTTTCTATCCTTATCATGTTTTTTTTGTCTTTCAGGTACACCTGCACCTATATCTGGACCGACCATTCTGTGTTCATTGATCTCTCCTTTCTGTCCTCTCAAACCAGCCGGTCAAAGCAGATGGCCGCTTGTCCTGAACCTGGTTCTGCTGGAGGTTTCTTCCTTTTAAAAGGGAGTTTTTCCTTTCCACTGTTGCCATTGTGCTTGCTCAGGATGGGAGACTGCAACGAAGCCAAGATTCAACTTCTCTGCTGGCCACCTTAGATAGAGAACTTTAATAATTGGCTTTTATGTATGTGAATGTTGCTGTAAAGTGCCCTGAGACAACTTTGTTGGGATTTGGCGCTATATAAATAAACTGAATTTAATTTGATTTAATTTAATTCTTATGTCTTATCGCCAACAAACTATGGCACAAGACGGAAATGCAAATTTCACATAGAAAGGCTGGGAGGCAAACCTGCAACCTTGTTGCTGTGAGGTAATAGCTCTAAACACTGTTCATCACGCTGCCCAAGAGCACAACTCTTTTAATCACTGCAAAATTGTCTTGAATCTGTTTCTTTCTATAAACCAAAGGAAAAATATCCTTTCTTGTACGCAGACTAAAGAAATTCATTGTACAATATGTGCCCCTACAAATGACAGATGTTGTTGCACATCATCATTAATGCATGTTTCAATTTAAAGCACGTGTATGTTCTTAAATTACTTGTCAGCCCTGTTATGGAAATACATCACTTTAAAAACTGGCAGATTTAAAATACATCACAGTAAATTTACTATGCAGGGTACATTAGTGTCTTATTGCAATTCAGAAAGTGTTCTTGCGAGGGTGTCCAGTTCTGCAGGCCAGATTCCAAAACTTTGATAATTTACAAGCATATGTGCAACCAGCACATTTCAGTAAAGAGCAAAACTTTATAACAGCAGGAGTGCAGAGTGGCAAACAAGCAGACCTGTTGATAATTTGGAATATCTAGTTGAACTGAATGTGAAAAGACTCCAAGGCGTTCTCTTATTTGAACAGTATTTTTTCTTCTTTTTTTTATGGTGTGATCATTGGCCAGGAAATCCAGCATGTTTTGGATAGCAAGCCTTCTTCAGAGAGTCAAAACAGTTTCAAACATGTAACAAACACGCTGAATGCACTAAATCAATTGTAAGGACATGGTTAACTACAACAGTTATATCCCCCATTCCCTATAAATTAAAAAAACAACAACAAACAGCAACTGTTACTAAAAGCATGGGGCATAAACTTATTATTATTAGTTTTATATATTTTTTTTACAAAACCACACACAAAAACAAAACAGTACTTTTAAAGTTTTTATTTTGGCCTTGATTTGTAACTTTTGTTACACCTACAAAAAAGATTTACATCTCTTACAACATTTTCTTTGAATTAAAAGTTGTACTCGACCCATAGTTTTAAAGTTGTTGCTACTTGTTATCAGGTTGTTATGAACCAAAAATGTCTGGTCAGCTGAAATTATCTGCAAAAATCCCTCTCAATGAGCCCCAACAAGCATGAGGGTTGAGGTCTTATACTGGGATCAGAGCCAGGCTGGGAAATCTGACAGCGTTCTTGTTTCAGTTGTTTCATTTTCAAGCTCTGTACAAGTCATAATATTAATATATGTTTTTTTTTTATAGAGTGACTTTGTCAAAATGTGAAGAAAACAGGATGAGTGCAGCCTTAGTTATTCTATTACTTTTGTGTCTTATTGTCACTGTCAATACAAACAAAGTCATGCGCTAAGCTGATTTAACAATATATTATTTAGTAACTCATCTCAGGGCTCTTGCTTCTGTTGTGTAACAAGGGTTGCTTTTAGGCCATCTGATGTCCTTTTTTCCTGACTAGATCTTATAGTATCTCATCAGTTTGTTGTTCTCTTCATAACACTTCCTGTTCTGCTCTTCTCTCCTGTCTTGCTTTTACCGTACTTGCTGCTGTACACGTTTGACCGCCGTATAAGTCGCATCAGTCCAAATATGTCTAATAAAGTGGAGAAAAAAAACATAAATAAGTTGCTTCGACGTAAAAGTCACATCTATTATGCGTCACCGCTGACGCGTCATGTTTGTTATGCGTCACCACTGACCACCCAGAAACGTGGGCCGGTGTTGTGCCAAAAATTGATTGGCTGCCAAATGGCGGTCACGGGAGTGCGCACGGGAGGACTTTAACAAGATTTACACTTAAAATCATTTATTTGTTTTCCTTGAAATTATAACAACGGTGTGTCTTAGTTAAACTTTCCTTAATAAATTCACTATATTTGCCAAATCAGCTGCATTTCAAAAATTAATTTGCGGGAGCGCATAGAGGGAGGACTTGCTGTGCATTTCAGCAAAATTTAACAAGATAACCGCCTAAAAATAATTATTTGTTTGCTCGATATTATAGTAAAGGTGTGTCTCTGTTGAACTTTTCCTTAATAAATGCACTTTAATGGTCAAATCAGCTGCATTTCACCTGGGCGGATCAGCGAAATTCAGCTGATTTGACACTTGCTCAAGGAGTTCATGAGCGAGACAAATGTGTTTATTATGGCAAGCCAAGTGTCTCATTAATAGACACTTTTACCGATTAATGAGCCACCTGGCATGCCATATTGGTCTAGGGCCCTCTAGCGGCTGAAAATGGTAGTGTTCAATATTTTCCATGTCAGAATGAATGAAATCGTTAAAGCTCAGCTAAAAAAACATTTGTAAATATGGGGGG
>NC_056508.1:19919833-19942796 GCF_014905685.2 Nematolebias whitei | reverse complement strand
TGAATGCTGTACAGCTGGAAGGATTTTTACTGAAACTTTTTTTTTACTTTTGGACATTTGTTATGATGCGTAACCATGACAACAAGGTGTTTTGTTTTTTTTTACAACCGGGGCAGCTGATTAACATCACAAAAGCTCAAATGACATCTCAACTACAGCCCCAAATCTCAAGTGAGTTGGAAAGGAGGCTCCGTGGTAGGGGTTGAACGACTGCATAATTTTAAAATTTGACATTAACATAATAAAACTCGAGTAGAACTCGAGTAGTTGATGACATCGTAGGATCTCAAGATTAAAAAATAAATAAATAAAAAATAAACCAGCAAAAAAAAAACATAATTTATTATTTACAAAAAAAAGACCAACAAAACATTGGGAGCGTATATTATGCTCCTACCGTTTATCATACAGCAAATAAGTCACAGGAAAACCACAAACTATTAGTTATTATTATTATTAAGCTGCACAAGTGAAGAAACATGCAGTACGTCAAAAACGAAACTAAAAACAGTGGGGCGGTCGACCACCCCGCACCACCGCCAGCTGTGGACCGCATTAGGTTTAGTTTTAGAGATTAATACGTTTATAGGTTTTTTATAGGTTTAGGGATTAACATTTTTTGCTTTTAGTTTGTGAAACAAGGTCAGAAGGAAGCTAGTTCTGGTTCGGTCATTGGACTCGGTGTTACACCATATTCTGTGACCTGCAACAGTGCATGCAACACTGCCCCCTATGGTCACAATATACAGTGGTCACAGAAAATGGTATAACACTGGTTCGCAATGAGCTCCAAACAGTCAGGAAGTTGATTCATTTCCTGTTTCCTTACGGTAGTTGAACCGGAAGATTCATCTTTAGTGAAATATTTCCAGACTAATGACACATTTCTACCTGTTTGCCAAGACTGGGGCTGCTCCACTCAGTCAATTTGCTGGGAGGAATCCATTTGGTAGTTTCTGCTAGTAACCCGGTGCGGATCACGTGACACATGACGCAATGACGTCACTGCGACGTAATGACGTCACTGCGAATACTCGACGTGAAATTTAAAAACTCGATAGATGTCCTAGGCATCGAGCTGTTGATTACTTGAGTAGTCTGTTAAAGCCCTACTCCGTGGATGGATTCCCTTCTACCTGTCGGCTGCGCTCGAGTGCCTGACGACTGAGTTCCTGCCTGGAACTGGCAGGAAGCGTGGCTCATAACAGCAGAATGACCGGGATTGTCTCCCGACACATGTAGCTGGCTGGCTGCGTGACGAGGAGCTCGGCAGACTGCTGGAAGGAGCGGCCATCACTCTGGGAGGAGTTCTGCCCGGCATTGGGGCAATCCTGCAGCCCAGGGGAACCAAGAGGCCAGCCAAGTCTGGGTGGATTGATCGGACGGCATCTGCGGCCAGGTTCTTCGGATCCAATGTGGGACGAACCATTACAAGAGATCCTGCCTACAGCCGTCAGTATCTGTAACATATCTTAATGAAACAAGGATAACGAGTTACAACAACATTTGATTTACATCAGGGTAATGGCTGACTACCAAGCCTAATGCTACACTATAAGTTTTACCAAGCTAAAATCTGAGACATCCTTCTCTGTTTAAAGTTGATTTTGCTAGTTTGTGGTAAATGCCTTATTTCACCCTGTTTCAAACAATCTTTTATCTCTGTCCAGGATTTGATAATTTTAGTCCTCAGAAGAGTAATTTTTATCCTTGAAGTGTAAAAGTAGAGATGAGTCATGTCCTGAAGATTTGGCTTTCTTGTGTTGATCCATCCATCTGTGGAGAGGCTGCTTGGTTTAAATAAATATATGTTCACACTGCAGGTGCTTAATTCAGATCTTCCCTCAAATCTGTTTTTTTTGTATGTGGTCATTCACATTATAATTTAAATGTGACCTCCATCAGACTCCAGTGTGAATTCTCGAAGGCCCTGAAACAACCCGCAGAAGAAGACGTGACGTCAGACGCAGCACGCTGTGTTTACAGAATGGTGCAAATGTTAGCATGTGTGTCTCAATTGTGAAGTTGTTGTGCAATCAGAACCTATTAAATTATTATCTACTCCCAGTTGTTTGTTCAGTGTTTATATTTGAGCTGCCTCTTTACAGCTAGCTCTATTTTTGGGACATGAGTGACTTACTGAAGGTAGAAACAAACTCAAGTATCGATCCCATCACGTTAGTATTGTCTGACACTAACATAAGTATCATGCTGCTGTACTGTAGATTCTCAGACAGCCAGGATGGGACAAATTAAAATAACAAAGGTGAAGCAACTAGACGTGTTCTATTGCTGAAGACAGAGTTTCAAGATTTAAACTGCACAAGGTTGATATCATTATTATTAATACTAGGATCGCTCTGGATACTTCTACCTCACTGACGTAAAAGTCAGATGAAATGTGACATGACCGAGACTGAGGCTGCTTTGAAAAACATAAAATGCATATCTGATTTAGTACCACAAATGAAAAGGACCTGGGATGGATTTGAAAAAAATCTGTTTAGACTGTCATGAAAAAATCTGATATGGGTCACATTTGTGATTGTGGCTTAAGTGACCTACAGCAGCAAACGATCAAACAAGTCCACATTTATTTTGTTTATTTTTGTCTTGAGCTCTATTCTAGCAAATGCATCTGATAAAAGATAACTTTAATTATTGAATGAAACAAGCTAGCATGTTTTTTTTATGATGCTAGTTTCTACAGAACCGTATTGGATAATACGAAATAAGCTGAGAGTTCTTGCACAGAAGTTCTACATGCATGGAGCCCAGTCACAAGAATTTGCCACGAGCAGTGAGAGATAATTGTTTTTATAAGCTTGTCAGCTCCCGGCTCACAGACTGCCTGGTGATCATGGTCATCCAGCTGCACATGCAGGATCAAATCATCTCTCATTCAGCTCTCTCTGAGAGAGAAAATAATGCTCTGCTAACTCAAACACATGGTTCATGGGCAGTTAACGTTGTCAGCCATAGTAGTTAAAAAAACATCCATGAACCTTGACCAAAATTCCCCTGACACAGTCCATAACAAAATTAACTAATCATGCAGAAGTCACAAACTATAATTGTATTTTCATGTTTTCAGCTGTGGATGAATCATAATGCATTTTCATAAAACATGCAAATGAGTGATTTGTTTACCCAACATGTGCATATGTTGATAACATTTTATAGTGAGGATTTATTTAAGAGTGATTAACTTTTCCTGCAGTGTCTACATGTTGCCCAATCGATTGGTGACTTTTCTTGAAGAGCTGATTTCAAAACAGTCAGTACTGATGGATAAAAGGTCAATCTGTTTCAATGAACTCAGATTCTTCCTGGAATCACAGAAGGATGTTATCATCATAATGGCCTTGAATTGATTTTTATGCATTTCCTCAAACATAAAAATAAAATTATCATGATGCATTAGCATTTTGTAACAGGACAACATACTTTAAAAAAAAAAAACTTTAGAAAAAGGTCATTTTCCCAAACATATGCAAAATTGTCACCGCTTGAAGAGACTAAACGCAATGCTTTTACTGTAAAATGATAATGTGCTGTTTTAAAAGTGGAGATAAGTGGAGGACGTGGGGGAATCTTTTGCTTAATTAAAGGCGTTTTGAGTTTCAGCATCACTTTTTATTCTGCTCCATGAACTGCTGACTTGTTGCACCACAGCGACGAACATTACGTGCACTCTGGAGAATTGTCAACAACTTGCATGCCTGTATCTCAGTGTTTACAACCCAACATTAAAATCTATTCCACTCAGTCACTTCAATTCTACTCAAGGGTGAAATTGCCTTTTCATAATTTCCATTATACTTGGTCTCTGAAAAATGGCTCTCAGTCTGGGGTAAGATACCGGAAGTTATTTTTCTTTGGAAGTGCATTTTGATGATGTGCTGTTTGATGAAGTGTCTCGTCTTGTTTCCCAAAATGCTGCTAGCAATGCTTTGTTTTAGTTTCATTTCTATGCCAGATGGGAATGATGGATGAAGAACCGTCATGTGAAGAAACCTTACTCGAGGACACCTGAGCCTCATGACCTGAAAAATGTACAATGAGGATTCTTTGCATTGCAATAAGCCTTGTGGAAAAATACAAAAAACAAATAAAATACCTTAACGTCTGTCTTTACATTTCACTGACAAAGTGTGTTGCACTGATAATACACTTTTCTTTAGTGACATCAAGTAAAAATAATGAACAAATTGGGCAGCTGCACTTAATGGACTTTAAAAGAATGTGAAAATGGGATTTTACAGATTTTACAAAGTATGATGTAATATCAAAAAAGGTTGAATCATGTCATCTGGACTTCGTTTTTTTGTTAAAAAGAAACGTTTCGCCCCTCATCCAAGAGGCTTCGTCAGTCTGAGGCCTAGCCATCTGGTATTACCAGATGGCTAGGCTAGTATTTGTGTTTTTGAAACCATTAGTGAAAAGGCCAGACTTCAGGGGTATCTGAGGCAGGCTTGAAACACAAGAGTCAGGGTGGCTTCTGGGTAATACCAGATGGCTAGGCCTCAGACTGACGAAGCCTCTTGGATGAGGGGCGAAACGTTTCTTTTTAACAAAAAAAACGAAGTCCAGATGACATGATTCAACCTTTTTTGTTGTTATATACCTGGATGACTGAGAAAACAAACTTTGTGTTTATGATGTAATATATTTGTCAAAGTCTCAAATTAAGTCTGTGGATATTGTTTTATTAATTTTAATTTTCCTATTGTGCATTTTTGAAATGCATAATTTTTCTTTTTTCTTCTTCTTCTTTTGGCTGCTCCCCTCTTCAGGGGTCACCACAGTGAACTAACTTGCACGAAGACTTGGCAATTGTCTTTATGCCGGATGCCCTTTCTGAAGCAACCACAGAACATCGAGCTACCACAGCCCTCTGTGTGGAGCAGAGAGCTGCTCTCTAGGGTGCACGGGGGAGCAGATGGTTGGGGTTAAGGGTGTCGCCATTCGACCACCGCGTTTTTGGCCGGCTCTTTAGTTCCCAGGTGGAGAGAAGACTCGTGCTGACACAAATAACGGCTGAAAAGAATAAAGTTTTACCGTTTAATTTCTTTCATGGCAGGAAAATTTAGAGGCTCAGAGCTGAAGCTTGGATGAGAGTCCCAGAAGGCGAAGCCCTTAATACAGGAAGCGTCCGTCCCTATATTCTCTAGGCTCCACCTAATAAAGGGGACGGGAACTCGGCCTTTCGTGCATCCGTTTTATTTTTGTGTGCCAATAAGGCTTATCTGGTTTGATCTGAGCGTTTTTGGGTGTTTGTGTGCAACTGTCCTTGTGCGCATGCAGCAGATTAACAAAACTTGGCTAACAAAAAGTTGGATGGCCAGTCAAGCACTGTGGCATGGGCATCAAACCAGGTTTTGGTGCTTCTGGCAGCATTGGCAGGGGCCAGGTCCTGCTGGAAGATGAAATCTGCATCTCCATACAGATCCTCAGCAGAAGGAATCATGAAGTCCTCTAAAACATTCTGGTAGACTGTTGCGGTGACCTTGGATTTAAGAAAGCAGAGTTTACCAACACCTGCACCAGACATTACACCCCAAATCATGACTGACTGTGGATATTTCACACTGGATCTCAAGCAGTATGGGTTCTGTTCCTCACTCTTCTTCCTCCAAACCCTTAGACCTTGATTTCCGAATGAAAGCCACACTTTACTTTCATCAGAAAAGAGGACAGAGGAACCCAACAGTTGTAGCCCATCTCCTGGATGTGTCTGAATGTGGTGTTTTTTGAAGCTGTGACTCCCGCCTCATTCCACTCTTTCTGGATCTCTGCCAGATTCTGGAATCTTCTCTGTTTGATAATCCGCTGAAGCCCACGGTCATCTCTTTTGCTGGTGCATCTTCTCCTGTCACATTTTGCCCTTCCACTAAACTTTCCATTGATATGCTTGGACACAGCACTCTGTGAACAGCCAGCCTCCTTAGCTATGAACTTTTGTGGCTTACCCATCCTATGGAGGGTGTCAATGATGGTCTTCTGGCCAGTTGTTATGTCTGGAGTCTTCCCCATATTGAACCGAACTGAGACAATTGAACCAAACTGAAGCAATTTAATGACACCTGGGGAAACCTGTGCAGGTGCTTTGAGTTTAGTAGATGATTAGTGTCACACTCAGTTTAAAACATTCATGTCCTGCAAAATTTGGGCTGATTTCTTCACAGTATTCTAATTTTTTGAAATCCTGTTTTTGTGGGTTTCATGAGCTGGAAGCCCAAATTATGTAAAAATAAACAAATAAATACTTGAACTTGTTTAAATTGTGGGCCCTGAATCCATCAACTATTAAAGATGAACTTTTTGAATGGAATAATGGAAGTTAAACAACTTTTCCATTATATTCTTATTTTTTTGAAAGGGTCTGTATATTGCACATAACTAACATAAACTACACAGGTTGTGTGTCAGATTATTGCACAGGTAGTGAGTGACACTGAGTCTAAATTATGATGGCAAGGTAGATACACAGATACTGTATCATACATGATACAGCCACACAGTGCAGCAGCAATAAACAATAAACATGTTAGCTGTCACAAGCTACTATTAGTCAAAGTAGTTGTCACAGATGTGTCTTGGTGCATTGTTATTGTCAGTTGTTCAGTGTTATTGTCAAGAGTTATAAATGTACATTTTTTTCTTTTTCATCACAACTGTTTTTTGTTGATGTTGTTGTTTTTGTTTGTTTAGTTTTTTTCTGTGGAGTTTGCATGATCCTCTTGTACCTGTATGGTCTTTGTTGGGTACTCTGGTTTCCTCCCACAATCCAAAGTCATTTATGATAGATGAGCTTGAGATTGTCCATTGCACACTGGTAGATGTATTTGTGAGCATGCAAAGTTGCTTTTTTCCGTGTCTTTGTTTGAGCTGTGATGTTTGAAATTTGCCAGCTGACTACTGGAAATCAGCATGAGCTCCTCAATGACCCTACGTAGGATTCAACGCATACAGAAAATGTATTAATGAATTCCTGTAATTATAAACTCACTTGTGAGTTTTTTCAAAGTATTTTATCATTTTCAAAGGGTAATTTGATCCATCATTTATCATGAGGTTGAACATAAAATGAAAACTAAAACTTTTAATTTAGATATAGGATATAACTGTATTATACAGTATCTGATTTTTTTTCTTACCCCAGCATCCTGCACAATAACTTTTTAAACAGTGAAGCCATTGTCCCAGTCCTTATGAATTAAACACCTATCTGTCAACAAAAAAAGAAAATGTTCTACAGTACTTTAATATTTTTTCCCACTTTTAAATGGTTTTGGTTTGTTAATATGTAAGTTACTACAACATCAGTTGCCAGTGAAAACTGTGGTTATTTCACTGAGTTTGCAAGTTTTAGGTCAATCTCAGACACTTTTAACATGGAGAGTCCTTTGTCTCTAACACTGTAAAAGATGGACATTTTTATAATACCTCTACCACTGGATCAAACTCCATAAGTATGTCTGCTTGTTCTTAAGGTTTGTCAAAAGAGGAACATTTAAATCTGCTAACTGTGTGTGTGTGTGTATACCTCCTAGCTGATTTTAAAACCTGTTCAATTATATGTTTTATCCGATTATAGTTCATACCAGTGCTGTATAAACTATGTCATGCTCATAGAGCTAAAGTTGCAGCGGAGGTCTTTATACCTGTAGGCATTTTGAAAGTTCTGTCTCTGAGTATTCCCAGGAGGATCCATTCTGTCCCAAAACTATTTCTAGTTTGAAGGCTTATGTTAAAAACACTGTCTAAAAAACTGGTAAGAATCCCTGAGCAGGGATGTGTTACTGATACTTTAAAGGCTTGAAAATGGTGAAAACTTCTCTATATCGGAGCTGAAAGCTTTTGGGGATATTGACAAAACTGCATAGGTGTGTTCCTGAGTATACTGTTGAGCACAGGGCAGTTTAGGGAATAGCACTGTCTGCACATTGCAGTGTGGCCATATGTTCACATTTTGATTTGGACCACCACAGGGAGAGTGGAATAAATGAGAAATCCTCTGCTGTAGGTCTGTTGTCTTTGAGAGTTATGTGTGAGGCATAAAAAGTGATTGAGGTCAAATAAGTATGAAATAATGTGCAAAGGCATGTATCTGCTAAATACATTATGGCCTAAAGTAATCTAGCTAAATCAGAGCGAGAATATGTCATGGTAGGCCATTTAGAGCCACAGCTCATGCATATTTTCTTCCTTTCAGTGCTCATGCTTTTTAGGCCAGGGCTGTTAGTCTTGGAAATGGGTTAACTATTTGGGCTGAGGCAAGAGGTGAGGGTCAAGTGATGGCAGGCCTTGTTTTCATGTTCCTGTTGGGAATCCTGTCAAACTGCTCAGAGGAGACGTGATTTAGGTGCAGAATGAGTCAAACGACCAGAGGCTTGGTATGAACCCCATAAGTCTGACTCCTTTAAAGGGGAACGGGGACTCATTCACTGGGAATAGTTTAATAATTTACTGTGGCCTTAAACTAATCTATTTCAAGCACCCAGATGGTATTTATATTGAGCAAATGCTCAGATAATTGAATGGAGTAATTTACTCACTACCATTGCTCGGTGTCAGAGAATCCCCTTGCTGAGCCGACCCTGGAAAAGACATAAAGTGAAGCACTAAACCACCAGGAAAGGAATTTCAGAAATAAACATGCTGCTGTAAAGTTATAGTACAAGTGAAATATCTTTCTGAATACCACAGAAATCTGGGAGCAGTAAGGTTATTATTTATAGCTGCATATTTACCTCCGAGTGCTTGGATTAGATTTGTATGATTTATTAACGTGTGCACATTGCAGGAACTCTTGGGCTGTTTTCACTTTTTGGTGCCATACACTGTTGTACCTGGCTTCATGTTATGATGCGTGTCATGAAATGCTACAGGCCATCTTTCCAGTGCACCTATCTTTTGTGGGCAGAACTGAGCAACCAGCAGAGAAGCTGGAAAGAACTGGATAATAGTAAACTCTAGATGGCTCCTTTGACCCTGGGGTTTGTGTGTGTTTCATTAGGCGGAACAGAAGGTCAGCTATTGAGAGATAGAAGAGGGAAAGCAAGGAAAAGTAGAAAATAAGGATGTTATACAAAAATAGAGGACAGACAGAGCCACAAAAAGGGACAGAGAAAGTGAGGACTATGTAGAGACTAACAAAAAACCTATAACAGCTGATTTTTAACAGGCATGTCCCTCCAACTCTGATCAAAGCTTTCTATCAGCCTTAGGGGTATCTCCACTGAGCTGCTAAAAATTCTCCCAGCCTAGGCATCATTTTAATACCTTGCCGCTGTAGCCCTCACACACATTTGTCCATTCTTAGGCTAAAGTGAATGCATTGTTCTTGCTGCACATGAAAGCACCAGTTTCCAAAAATGTCATGTGCCCACACCTGCAACATTGTTATAGAATTTCTGCTAATGAATGAGAATGGAGAATTATTCGCAGTTGGCGGACTGGTCCAAGCTCTCAGCCTCATCGAAAACCAGAAACAGAACTGAAAGCTACGCATGAAAGTTAATGATAACCATGACAGAGAACAGACAACTCATATCTAATTTCATGTCTCGTCTTCTCACTACAAGAATGATGTGCTCAAAGGGCCTCTCATCTTTTAACAAATCTGCATATATGTAGGCTTACAGATTATAGAAACAGTGGCTGTGATTTAGAAGTGGCTCTTAAACCGACTGCAGGATTTGCATTACTCATTTAGGAAATGAATAAATCACAATGGCAAAATGCCACATCCCCTTTCCCACTTTCATTCAGTTGCCATACTAAGTTCACAGGCTAAAGGCTTCACATTAGTCAGTTGACCACTTTGCAGCTGGCTTTTTATATGAATTATACCAAATAAATATCTCACTGTTTCACTGTCAAAGGTGTGAAATCAAACAATAGTTGCCTGTTATAGCTCCAATTCCAGAATCTCCCTGATCCCTGCATGTTGCATTATTGTAGAGTTGTCAACAGGTCCTTAAATCTATCATCAACCTTTGCTCTGTGAAATTCCTAAGGATAATGGGGCCAAACCAGGAAAGCCCACACGTCACATAATCCTGAAGAAACGACTGGGACCATATCCTCATTCTCCATGAAATTCAAATGTTCCACAAATGGATAATTCATATTTTCCTACAAGCTACTTGAGCAGGTGATAAGAGAATCTTTATGTCTTGAGTGACTATTCAGACACAGAAGAAGGTCTCTGGTGGCCTATGAAGAGAGAATAATTTAATAGATTTTATGACGATTGCTACCACACTCCATGGGTTCTTTTCTTACCCTTTGCACTTTCCCCCACTCTCTTTTCTCAGTGTAATTTGCATTAATGGGCTCAAAGTGGAGAGAATATAAAAGTGAAAATCCAAAATGCAGCAAAACTGGTTCTCTGGGAGGAGAGAGCCACACACAGAGATCCCTGCTGATTTTAGTGTACAGGACATGCCTTGCATCCCAATGGCTAATGAAAGCATCATTATCAGGAAGGCAAGATGACTGCCCCCCTAAGAATATGCTTACGGACAACTTAGAGCGATACTGCTTGTCTCTCCTACTTTATTTTAGTGTCATGCGACCCAACTTCCTGACTGTTTACTGCTCCCTCAGCTTGAGTTTATTTGAGGATTTTGGATACAGTAATATAAAGTGACATTATAAAGCACCATGTGTACAGTACAGTGACAATGCTCTATGGGAGTTCGGCAGATGGAAACTGTTTTTTTTTTTTATTAAGAAATAAGAGCTCCCATGGCTTGCAGCTTTTGTAGCTTGGGCTGATTTGGATAATGACCGTCCTTGTGTTTATCTCAGACAGTCTTGGATTCTAAATTAGACACAAAATACATGCTCTCTGAAATGTATTTGTGTGTTTGAAGTAAAGTCTTCTAGTTTATTTGTTGTTTTTCAGCAGAGGTGGGATTTTGTAGAATACATTTTAAGTGTATTTTTTTTGTGTCTGTACCTCAGCCCACAAATTTGTTAGCTTGACTGTTTACTTAATTTTCTAAGATTTGTGGATGACTTATACAGTATAAGAGCTGGAGGAAGTTTTAGTATATATTTGAAAATAAGTGTGAAGTAAGCTTTTATAAATCCAAGTTTCCCATTCACAGAGCAAACATTTTAGAGAGGAGAGTTTTAAAAGGCTCATGCAGACTTATTTACGGAACAAGACAGGAGTTATGGCAGGAATAAAACTTGCTTTGTTTATTAAATTACTGAGAGAAAGGAAATTAATCATTGGTTGGCTTCAGTAACACTGAAAAGTTATGTCCAGGTTTACTAACTTCAGAACTAATGACCAAACCTGAGCAACTCCAACCATCACAACATCAGCTGCAAAAATATAAAAAAATAAACCAACACCATGCCATAGACATATTTCATTCAAAACCACTCAAACTCAGGACTGAACAAACATTTAGGAACCATCAATCAAAAACAAGGCAATATATGTTTTTTAACCAGACAGACTACTTTGTTTCTAAAATAATTGTTGGGATGGCATTAAAAGAAAATATAGATAATTTTCAAATGTTGGATGTGATTTAGGTGAAAAAAAGTCACCCTACTGATATTATTAAATATTAAGGCTTGCTACTGTAATTTGTAGATGATCCCCAAACCCTTAGCTCACTTCAGATGCTTCTCTCTGTTTCCCACTGAAGACAAAACTAAACACAACACCTGCTGCTCATAGACATCAGTGTTATTGAAAATATGTGTATGGTCAACTTAACGGAGGGAATGAATTGTAAATCTGCTTTCTTTTTTTTAGGCTTTGGAAAAGGATTACAGATTTGTTCCATAATGGAGAAAACGGGATCTTACAACTTCTAATTTTGTTTCTATCCATGACTCCTGTATGATGTCATAATTACTGTCTAAGGAAGTTGTTTCAACCTAAAATAACTGGTATTGTGGGCAGATTCCCCATCCTTAAACAAATTCAGAGGTTGTAATAAATAGCAAAACTTTTGTGCACAACAAGCGAAAAACACTTTGGCAAAATCTGTCAGTAAATATGGATACTTTTTATTAGTCCTTGTGCTTTATTTATTAGATTTATTTTGTGAAAGAGACGTTTTGTTAATATTGTGTTAATATTGTGATCCTTTAGTTGGTAAGATCAATGTTAAACAATGTTATGTGCCTTAAAATGCTAACTTACTGAATGATTTGTAATTTATATTTTTTTCTGGAGAGAGTACATGAAAATACCAGGATTCACATAGTCTAAATTGGAAGAAAACAAAAGCAATTCAGGGATGTCCTTTAAAAGTGTTGGAATGCAAATCCAACATAATACCAGTTCTTAGCAAAACATTATCCGTCATATGGCAAAAAAACCAATGCTTTGGTACTGTATAAATTTATGTTACGGGTGAGTTTCCTTTGTTGATTTTTATGGTTTTGGTTTAAGGACAAGTTCAGCAATGCAATGTGAAGACTTTAAAAGCAGAAGAAAACCCTGTTTAAAGTGAGAAACTGAACTTTCCCCCTTTAGCCATACTGTATTGGAGATCCTCAGTGCCAAAGTCTCAAAGGGGAGCAGAATCACTTCAGATATTTCAAAGAAAGTATAAGAAGTCAGTGTTTGCTTTGGGAGGACTGGTGCTGTAAAATCATCAATAAAATATCATGATATTGGTCTTTAAAATGCACTAAAGTACTACTTGTCTGCACTTTAAAACTTTATTCAGTACCATTCTCGCTTTTAGTGCAAAATAACTGAATAAACAGCAAAACCTGGAACCACTATCATAGAAAGAAAAACTGCTTTTTGCATTTATTAGTTGGGTATTGTTTGATGGTGCAATAGTCAAGAGGATAAGAGCTGTTCTCTAAAGTTAATTTCAGTGATGTTTACAGAACATTGTGTTTAATATGATGAAAAGAAAAGAGAGCAACTGCAAAGTTAAACAAAAAAATAAATTATGTCCAACATGTCCCTATGATTCTTTTTAAAACACAAGATATATTAAACTTTGATGTGCTTTTTGTGAGCAATTCTGCACGATCTCTTTCTTTCTTCTTGTTTTGGGCTTTACATTACTCCATGTTGTTTTTAGATCTTCTTACCTTCAACAACCAATTTTTTCCCCTCTCTCGCTCTTGATGAAGACGGACGCTGTTTTTCTCTCGCTTGCTTCCCCTCCTGCTTTTGCTCTTTTGCTCCTTGTGAACCTTTTTCAGAGCACCTTTTTGCATACCATCCCAATTGTAAACTATGGATTTGTTCAGCTGGTCTCTAAATGCAATGGATCAAATGTTCTCACAAGAAGGCATGGGTGAAGGAGAACCGTCTTACCTCTGAAACATAATTAGATTTATGATAACTGGATTTTGCTGTTTGGAGTTGGTGGGAATCTGGATTGTCGACAAATTTGGAAATACCAGCCGCTGTTTAAGCTGTCTGGAATGTGTGTGCCAGGTTTGGCAACACTCAGACTGTGTGCGAACTATCTGTGGACCAGTATCAGAGCTGAGCAGGCAGGACTGTGGAACTTTGTGGCAGTGTTCACGGACAGCTGGAAGAAAGAGATCTTGGAGAAGTTGTAAGCCCGACTTGGACGCTAGTGATCACAATTTGGCTGTTTGGAGTCGCCATGTGATGTACTAGTGAGACTATAAAAGGCAAATGCGAATATTAAATAACTCGACCTGACCCAAAACAATGTTGAAATCTGAATCTGGCTCTGGCCTTGGAAGGCTGATAATTTCAATTTCTCCTTGGATGTTTGGAAACAAGATGCTCTGATCCCCTCCTACAACCACCCCCCCCCCCCCCCCGAGAACATATGTGGACTCTTGTCAGCCTGGCTGAGAGACACTGTAACATTTTTATCAGGACTATGGAAACTATCTGGAAGTGTTCATGAACAATCTCACCGTCTTGTCGTCCCCAAACCCCCTCCCCTGCAAAATGTATTATGTCTCTCTATGTTGCTTGCTGAGGTAGATTTTTTGCTACCTTACACTGTGCCCTGTGTCAAAGACATGGTCTGAGAGATATTTTTTTTTATACCTTGTCTCCTCATGTTTTCTTCCCATTTTCTTTTCCAAGCGATAAGGGCAGCGCTCATTGGGAGCTGTAGCCTCGGTACAATTCCGTCTATCCTTCAGACGGCTGTATGGAATGGAATTTTGCTGTACTTAACTGTACAATGACTATAAAGTTGATTCTGTTTCTGATTTTGAATAATTAGTTTTTGATCACCAGTCAGTTTTCCTCAATCTGAGTAATCCGCTCAAGGTGGCAGCATGTTGGAGCAGCTCTGTTACTTTCATTCTGAGATTTTGCTTTTGGAAACTTTAATTCCTCTTTTTTCTGGATGTAAATCACATTTTTTGGACGATTGTTTCCTCTGGTATCAGATGCTGTGCAGCTGGAAGGATTTTCACTGAAACTTTTTTAGTTTTGGACATTTGTTATGATGCATAACCATGGCAACAAGGCAGTTTTCTACAACCAACAGCAGCTGATTAACATCTCAAAAGCTCAAATAATATCTCAACTACAGCCCCAAATCTCAAATGAGTTGAAAAGGATGTTCTGTGGACGCATTCTCATCTACCTGCCAGCTGTGATTGGGTGCCTGACCACTGAGATCCTGGAACTGGCGGGAGACACGGCTCATGACAGCAGACGGACAGGATCGTCCCTCGGTGCATACAATTGGCTGTCCGCAGTGACGAAGAGCTCAGCGGACTGCTGGGAGGAGTGGCCATCGCTCTGGGAGGAGTTCATCCCAGCATACGGGTGGTCCTACAGCCCGGGGGAACCGAGAGGCCAGCCGAGTCTGGGTGGACAGATCGAATGGCATCTGCAGCCAGTTTCTTAGGATCCACTGTGAGATGGACCTTTACAAGAGATCCTTCCTGCCTTCAGCCACCAGTATCTATAACATCTCTTAATGAAATGAGGATAACGAGTTACAACAACAAATAATTTCCCTTTGGTATTAATAAAGTATTTTTAATAGAATTGAATTTGAATTGTATATTTAGACCCACTGTAAGAAGTTGGGCCTGTAGGAAGTTGCTTTTACATGAAGGAACGCATGAGGAAAATATTCCATTGAGATAAAATTGCTTAGAAGTTGCGCAAGTTCAATAGTGTTGGATTGACCAAGTCAAAGCTTGAACCTTAATCTGATCCAGAATGTGTGGCATGACTTGAAAGATCCCTGTAATCCAGCGGCACCTTTTAACTTTTGAAGGAGCTGGAACAAATACCAAAATGGGTGAGTACTTTGACACTGCACGCTTTGTTGGAGTCGACTGTTACATTGTAAAGAAGCTGGGAACAATGAGCTCTTATTCACTGAATGATTCAAGGTTGTTTAGTCAGCCTATGAAACAAATCCACATGAGAAATTCAAGTGTTTGCATCAAATGAATATTTAAATGTGTCACAATAAGCTGTATTAATTAAATAGAAAAACAATGTTTTTGTAAACCTTACCTGAAAGTTTTTTTTTTCCTAAGATAAATCAACGAACAAGCACAGCTGCTACTTTATTGAACAGTAGAATCACTTAAAACCTTTTGGTGCTCTACATATTTGTGAATAATTAAGTTACTTTAATTTTAACAAAGTTGTGCAAGTGAATGCTTCAACTCACTGATGGACTTTTGAAGTCATCTCAGTAATCGTTGAGCTCTAATTTTTCAATTGAATATTTATTAACTATATATAATGATGAACTAGTTTTTATAAATCTTCTGAGATTTAATTATTTGTATTGTCTTTTGCAGAAATCTTCCATGCGACCACTTAGTTGTCTCTCATTGAGTCCTTTGTTTCTCACGAGAACCTTTCAGCTCAGTCACGCCTCCTACATGCTCACCTGCCTGCTCACTCTCCATCTCTGCTGCATCCTCTTCTGTTCTACCTGGTCTCGTGAAACTCTTTTCTTCTCTTACTAACCTGGATCAAAATCAAAAAACACAACATTGTCTTGTCTTGTTAAATTTAACTTTCATCAACCACCTTCTGTGTACATTCCTTGGTCAGCCATCTTGGGTCATGTGACTAAAAAAAAAACGACAAACAGCTCTAATCAGAAATAAAATTAGCTGTTAAAAATGTTGCAGCTACCTTTTCGAGTTTAAAGAGTTTGATCTAAAACATGTTAAAAATAAAGGATGTCAAACAGAGGACACTGGATGGGTTGTTAGCAATAAAATGCAAAGTTATTTTATATTAAGAGATCATGAGTTCACTAAGCTGCTAGAGACGAGTCTCCCAATCAGAAACAGCACAATAAAAAAGTTAGTTGAAAAGGCCAGACTCTTTTAGTAGTTTGTTTGTTTGTTTGTTTGTTTGTTTGTTCAGTAAAGGCCTTACATGCAAGACACTGTTCAAACACACTGCTCTTAGTAAATGTAGGTAACAGAATGACATGCATTCACACAAAACTGATGTAAATCTTCAACACGACCTTGTCAGCCCTTTTTATTCAACAGATGATTTTTATATAAAGAAAGGACAATGGAAGAGAGCTAAGTTCAAGTTGGATGAAGCATTTTGGTTTAAGTAAAACTAAAAAGAAAACATGTTTTTAAGTAAAACTAAAAAGAAAATACTGAACTGACATTTGCTCAGCTTTGCTTTTGATAAAATTTCTCATATTCCCAGGCTAAAAAAAAAAAGATTTTCTATTTGTTTTAAAGAAGATGAAAGGGGCTGAGTAAATGGTGAGTTTGTAAAGCAGGAGTCGACAAAGCAAGCCCTCAAAATGATTCCTATCATCATGACATTTTTACATAAAGACAAAATGTTAAACATTGTATGTATATTGCAAATATTCTAAAAAAACATCCATCCATCCATCCATCCATCCAGCCATCCATCCATCCATCCATCCAGCCATCCATCCATCCATCTATTATCTTTACCCGCTTCTTCCTTTTCAGGTCGCTTCACAGTCGTAGTACTTGTCCTTTCACGTTTCTTTCACCAAATTCTCATAGTTCCATCGAACATCTTTGAGATGCTTTGTGTGTCTGATTCCACCATATTTGTTTAGTATGCAGACTAAGCCCAGTCTAATAGAACAGCCATGTGACTCAAACCTGGATTTCAGATGATCCCGCCGTGCACTTTGTTTAAAATGAGTGCAAACCCACATTTCAGAATTGCATATGGAAAAGTACCAGAGCAAACACTTTTAAACAACACTATCTTATTTAGTTCAGCCCAACGTTTTCATGTTTGATTCCCCAGTTTGCAATGAATATCCTTAAAGCACCTTGTTTGCAAATTACAAACCACCTCGTTGCTACATAAAAGTGTTTGCTGTGAAAGTAGCCCAACTTCTGCTGAAATAGGTCACATTTGTTGTTTTGCTACACAATTTTATAGAAAACACTTATTGTCTGTGGACACTGCAGGAGAGGGGAAGCTGCGCAAAACGCAGCACTGTGGGTCTTTCATGGACTCAGAGCAGTGACTGTGATGATGAGCACTAGCTGCAGTGATTGATAAATGGCAGTTGATGCTCGTGCATGGATGAATGTACATTTGGCAACAGAAACATCTTCAGTCACCCTCGTGACGCCTCTGAGCTCGCCATCGTGGGGTTGGGGGGGGACTCAGCCCTCGGAGAGACGTCGGTGGTGTGGCTGCAGGATCCAACCCGCTCCAACGAGTGTGTCTTTAAGTGCGTGCGTGTGGAGTTTTCCTGCACCGGCTCATAGGAGGGGGTTGGAGTGAGTGACGCTGCGCCTTGGAGCTGAGCGGAGCGCTCACCTGCACACGAGAGAGCCGGGGAAAAGTCTGGACAGAGCTGCAGCGCATGCACGAAGCGCGAGCAAGGAAGAGTCCGAGCAAGTGAGGGAGGAAATTACCCACACCAGGAAGGAAGAATCCCGAACCGAGCCTGCCTGTCTCTGGTTCCATCCTCATCCACGCAGCTTTTTTTTTGGACTCGCCTCGCTCGCCACAATGAGAACTGACTTGGCTGTGGTTCTGACAGCATCTCTTCTTCTTCACACATTCTGGGTGAGGGGTTTATTTTATTTCATTAAGCTTAAAAAAATTAAAATGCTCTAAAAAAAGTCCTGCAGTCACACAGAACCGTTGCGGCGTGCTGCAGCACGGAGCGCAGCGCTTATTGCGTCTTATTACCAGCCCCAACTCCTCCACGCTAATTGGTTCCCCAATGGGTTTCCAACAAATAAAAAAGTAACACTTAACGACTCAACGCTGTCTACTTTAGTCAAGGTGGTCACTCATTGTCGCTGTTGTTTCATTGCCGGACAGCACAAGTTCAATTACGCACCGTCTGTTCACCAGGGTGATGCCTTTATTTCCAGTCAAACTAATTCTCCTGCTTAATTTAACTCGAGCCGCCTTGATTTGTAAGCTAAAAGCAATATCTTGTAAAAAAAAAGTTGAACTTTGGAGCATTCTTTTATTTTTTTATTTTTAATCAATAGAAGCTAAATGAAGTCTGCGCCTGTTGTTCCCTAATGACACCCAAACTGCATCTTTCTCTCTGCTGCGTAGAATTAAGCTCCTACTTTACTATCTGTGCTCTTTCTGCCTGCTCTTTAGCCCAAATGAGATATTCTAAACCATTTGTTAAATTTCAACCTCCAAGTCTGCGTGCATGTGTGTTGGACAGTGATGCAGTGATGGATTAGCTCATTTGATCATCACCAAACGTTGGGAGCAAAGTTGCCTGCAGTTTACTCGGTGCACATGCACTCAGTCTTTTGGGCCCCCCCCCCCCCCCCCCCCTCTGCTCAAGAAAGAGTCACACAGTATGGAGGGAGACAAATCTGCTGCATCCATGCAGCTTTCTTTGATGTGTATGAGTGTCTCATTTAACCCTGAGCACAATACTTAAACTAAATCTGTCCTCGTTTCGTTTTACTGCGTTCTTTATAGAAGCCAGTTGTTCAGCACGTTTGATTACTGACACTGGACTGAGGGTCAGTTTAATCAGCGGTGTGCCTTTATAGGAGTATGAAACCGATAAACTTGTTGAATATTTTTCTGCTTACTGCTGTTTTATATTGTTCCAAGGCGCACGGCCAACAAGAAAAAAGGAATGGAGTAAATGGAATGTGTTTATTGATGTCTTACGCTGTATTTTTATTTCCTTCCAGAGGAATAATGCGGAGCATGCCTCCAAAGGTCCCTGTCGGCCTGGCTTCTCACAAAGCTTCTACTCTGTGCTGGTTTCCAGGGATGTACTGCAAGGCCAGGGCATAGTTAAAGGTAAACCCTTTAATTGGCAAGCCAGGAGTTTTACATTGTGTCACGAATATTTACTGTTGAAGTGAAAGAGCTCCTTCTCAGAGGGAAACCTGGCATGGGAATAGAGACGTGTTTTGTTTTGTTTTTTCATTCAGGGGAATGATGTGTAGTGTTCAAAGCATCGAAGCATTTCTTGTGCTACATTTATTTCACCCCTGACGAGAGGAACATAACTGCTGTGTTGCAGCTAAAGCCGAGCATTATGTCAAAAATGTCGAAGCAGGAGCAAACTTTGTGAGCGTGTTTGGTGTTTTTGCACCACAGGAACGACGCACGGTTTTATCGATTGTATTCTGTTGTGTTATTTTTATTTTTGAAGTAAAAGTGCGCAAGACTGAAACATCTTTTATTACCTCAAAATTGTTGCCTGAATGTCTTCTAATACCATCAGTCCCTCTGACAGTGCTGAGCCTCGTGTGTTTATTCAATGCGTTTATAATATTTTACGTGCTGCAACCCTCACAGTACCGAATCTTACCGAGCTGTATGCAAATTGCTTCAATTACACAATGAAGCAGTAAAGTCTGAGGGCCCAATAGTGCAGGAAATGGAATTGACATCCTGTGTCTAATCTGGCAGTACTCCTGCCAATGCAGGCTAATTGCAATTCTCTATCGATCCCATTTTTTTTCCTTTCTCTTCCCCCCATAGCTCGAGCTGTATTGTTTTTCTTTAGGCAAACAATGGCTCTTCATTTTTTTTCAGTCTGCTGTGTCTCCAGCAGCTGTGGTGTAGAAAGTCTTCTCATTCTCTTTGGCTCGGCAGAGAAACAGCTGCCAAGACTCTCTGTCCCCTAATTTTCTGCTTACATAAAAGGGTCTTTATGCACATCGTGGTATTTTATGCAGTTTGAATATTTTGTATTTATACGCGTGCTTGTTTTGCTGTAGTATCACGCTGACAGAAGGCATCGGCTTCATTTGAGTGTTTCATTAACTTCAGCACACTGTTGCCCGTCTGGGTGTGGGATCGGATGTGGGACGTTGTCACTTGTTGCGAGCGTTGCTCTTAGCGCTGCAGTGATGTCTTCAGCCCAGCAGGGGGGTGTCAACACAATCAGAAGACGGAATGAGCTGTCACTGCTGCACAGGGGGGGAGTCATTTCTTCCAGACAGCATTATTTATCCAGTTTGGTCCCCAGGAGATGAACTCATCGCACCATCTCACATCAACTTATCTTAACTCGTCGAACAGGCTAGTTTCCAATTGTCTTGCAGAAGAAAGCCGTATGTGTGTGTGCTTCAAAAGACTAAAACCATTAAAAATGCACAAATGTTTTCTTTAAATTGCAATGAAACCATATGATTTATTTAGCATTTATCACGTCCAAGTCGCTTGACAAGTTCACGTGCACGTCTTTGCTGGCTCATAGCTGCAGTGTCATCTTTGTGTGAGAGCGCAGCTGTGGCGGCAAAGGCACCCACACATGTACACGCTGCATGAGACACACACTCATTGGGCGTGATGTACGGCGCTCGGGCAGTTGATTTATAGTTAAGAAGGGTGTCACTGAAGGCAGGCAGGAAGTGGCTCTGTAAAGGCTTTAATAATAACATTGTTTAACCTAAAACCGTCAGATGAAGGAAGAAGTAATGACGCCCACTTGTGCACACACACACACACACACATATATAAATATATTCATGTTAGCCAGCAGGGCTAATAATGGAAAGGACAGAACTAGGACCTTGGCCATGATGGGTAGAATGCCTGGGTCTAGACAGGAGGTCATGGGGGAAAAGGAGGGTGTAACTTTCACACGTTATCATTTTCAGCCTCTCAACATTTGCCTGAAACATGAAAGACTTGGTTTGCTTTTCAAATCGTCGCCGCAAATAAATCACTAGGGTCAAAACTTTATCTCACGGCGCAGTAATTTTTCCGAGAGGCCATTTTTTTTGTGATCGGAACAGCTTTTCATTTCCCTTTTGATTCGTGTGTTTTATCTGTATGACTAACACAGCTATTCATGCTTTGTTTTAAAAAAAAAAAAAAAAAACTTTTCTGTAATATTCAGCAGTCGTTTACGCGTTCAGCTCCTTGATGAGCAACGTGAAGATGCACTTTGTTTTCCAGTGATCCTCTTTGTGTGAACGACGATGCTCATTGAGATCAATCTAAAAAAAGAAAATTCAACAAATCATTGCCAACTGAGTTCTTTTTCAGTTTTACTGATAATCAGTCTTTTAAGGAGATTTATGAAATCTGCAGAGTGAATTAAAGATTTGCAGCTCAACTGCTTACAATATAATGTTAATATTAATATAATAATAATAATGTTAATGTCTGCTTAATTCATAGTTTCAGACGCATTTCTTTTTGTGTGGCAGGTTTATACTCCATGCAGAACAACGCAGAAAATGACTAAAATTGCAACAAAACAAACAAAAAAAAAAATACAAATATGATAAAATACTAACTAATAAAAATGTATCTATTTAAAGAAGCCTGTGGATTGCACCACATCTTTCAATCTCCCATCCTGAACACGCACACTGGTGACAGTGGAAAGGAAAGACATCCTTTGAACAAGAAGAAACCTCCAGCAGCACCAGGCTAAGGATAGGCAGCCATCGAGTGTCTGGGTTAGAGGAGACAGGAATACAGGAAGTCATCCTTTGTGTATTCTGTGTTTGAATATTTCAGGACATAAAACTCGTGGCCCTTTTTTCCCTCTCGAGCTCCAGTTGATGTTTGTAGGCGTCTTGTCTATCGCAGCGTTTCAGTCAGATTGGTTGTGATGGTTGTGATGTCTGGACTTTGATGGGACCACTGCCACACCTCAGCTCTTTTCATGTCCAGACATTTTATTGTCGATTTAACGGTCAACTTTGAATCATACCCGTCTCTTGGCTCAGTGTCTGTTAAGCTTTGACTCGGACTGTTGGTTTCACATTTGACTCAAAAATATTTTGCTGTGTAGAAAAGTTTTATAGTTTTCTGTATATTTAGGTCCTGTGCAAAATTGTTCAATTTTTTTTTCAGACTTGTCTCCTCATCATTGCGCTCGACAGATAATTTGCACGGATATGTTGTGTCGTCTTTTGCTTCAGACGTTCTGTGGTTCGTTCAGATGCAGCTTGACTAACCTAATCTGTAGTGCTGGCTTTGTTTTGTAATGATTGTTGGATTTTATTTTATTTTGTTAGGGTTAGGTAGTTTTGGCTATTCATCTGAGTTTTCTTTTATTACGGTCAAACACTATATGTCCTCCATAATGTGTATTTTCAGTTTTTACACCCCATATTAGTAAGCAGCACACCTGATGGCTGTCAGTAATCACCCTTTCCATTACTAATAGTTAATTCAGTTACTCTGTTCTTTGTCACATCTGTTATGTACTCTGATGGTTTAAAAACTTGCCTTCAGAGATTGATAATTGCTTTTCTAAAATAATTGCCGGTTTCTTTTCCCTCTAGCATTATGTTTATAACTCTGAATGTTGCAGACCAGCAAACTGTCCAAACCTTCTCGTTCTTTTTGAGGCTCTCGTTCTCACAGATAATCAGCGAAATAAGTGCATTTCCAATAGATAGCACCTAGATGTTATTTCCCCTCCTTAATTCTATGGGAGCTGTAATGGAGGATTTCTTCTGTAAATGGTCACCATGTGTTGTCCCTTGGAAGTGGTATTACTGACTGACTGACTGACTGACTGACTGACTGACTGACTGACTGACT
>NC_056508.1:19912606-19919823 GCF_014905685.2 Nematolebias whitei | reverse complement strand
ACTGACTGACTGACTGACTGACTGACTGACTGACTGACTGACTGACTTATTTTATGATCTGTAAGAACCGGATAATTTTTTAATTATCTCATAATACTTAAAACTCTAAAACTGAAAGAGGATACGCTTACTTTTACCATGATTGTATAGGGTTTTCTTAATGTTACTGCCAATGTATTTGACACCATTTATGGATCCGTGGTAAATTAATGACAGCCTCATTCATGCACACATGCACACCCCCACAAGACACCCCCGCACACAGCTTTACAGGTAAAGATGCATCAGAGTATGTACATTAAATGATTGTTGAACACCCGCCACTCTCAGTACTGTTTGGTTTGCTGTGACATAATTGTACTTAATCCTAAATAAGTTGATCATCTTTCTAGTCTTGTTAAAAAACAATAAAGAAGAAAACAGCCAGTTGTTAAAATAATTGTAGACTTTGACGTGTGCATCATAGAAATATGACGTTTGTCGTATTTTCAACAAAATAGGCGTTAAGTTGGCCTGCAGCCAAAGTCCCACAAATAAACAAAGCTGGAGGACGTAACCTCCCGTGCGTCCCCGTGTCCCTTTGCTGATTCTGTTTGTTGTCAAATAAGTTGTGAATGGTGGTTTTTACTCAGAGACCACTGACCTTGGTCTTTGTTTGTGTTACTAGTAATGTTGGATACATCTCCATTTTCTGTTTGTCTAAATGTGGACATGTTTTTTCTGAGTGTATGTTTAAAAGACAAAAATGAGCCAAATGACAGATTTGCTGAATTGCAATGGACAAAATGGAAGTACAGTAGTCCCTCGCTACTTTGCGGTTCATTTTTTCGCGATCTCGCTCTATCGCGGTTTTTCAAAGTAACATGGGACACGACACACAATGGGCTGATTGATTATGAGCCACGGATTGTTTATTTGAAATAAATTATTTAAACGATTTAGCACTTGTGTGCAGCCCAGAAGTGCAGGGGGAAGCTCCTTCTTGCACTTCTGCTCCATGCTGCAGCAGCTTTGTGAAGGGTTAACCCTTTGATGTCCAGATGCACTGCTCGACTTTTGTCTTCTAACTTAAAATTCAAACTACACTGCCTGGTGAAAAAAAAAAAACAAGTCACCACCAAAAAATAAAGGTCACACACTAATATTTCGTTGAACCGCCTTTAGTTTTGATTACAGCATGCATTCACTGTGGCATTAATTCAATAAGCTTCTGCAATGTCACAAGATCTGTTTCCATCCAGTGTTGCATTAATTTTTCACCAAGAACTTGCATTGATGAATAGGCACTAGGCATGATGTGTGCATCACTTCACCTGCATCTCTTCTTACCCTGATGCACCCATCACTCTGGAACAGGGTCAATCTGGACTCATCAGACCACATGACCTTCTTCCATTGCTCCAGAGTCCAATCTTTATGCTCTCTAGCAAATTGAAGCCTTTTTTTCAGTTAGCCTCACTGATTAGTGGTTTGCTTAAGGCTACACATCTGTTCAGTCCCAATCCCTTGAGTTCCTTTACATTGTGCGTGTGGAAATACTCTTACTTTCACTATTAAACATAACCCTGAGTGCTACTGCTGTTTTTGATTTGATTTCACCAAACGTTTAAGTGATCGCCGATCACCATCATTTAGGATGTTTTTCCCGGCCACATTTCTTCCTCGAAGACGATGGGTCCCCACTATCCTTCCAGTTTTTAATAATGCGTTGGACAGTTCTTAACCTAATTCTAGTAGTTTCTGAAATCTCCTTAGATGTTTTCTCTGCTTGATGCCAATGATTTGACTATTCTCAAACAGACTGACATCATTTCCACGACCACACAATGCGTCTTCCAACATGGTTGTTTAAGAAATGAGAAGCAACTCATTGCACCAGTTGGGGTTCAATAACTTGTTGTCAGCTGAAAGATAATCACCCATGCTGTAATTATACAATATGAGGCTCATACCTATTTGTTTAGTTAAATCCAGGTGGAGACTTTTATTTGGGGCCAGGCAGTGTATGTCACATCGTAAAATCGTCATAATGACAAAATATAAAAGTGCTAAAAGTTATTTTTAATTATTGTAGAACTTCTATGTTCAGTTGTTTCAGTGTAATTGATCAAGAAGTAAATGTCTGCTCCGTGCTGCAGAGCTGCGTGAAGGGTTAACCCTTTGATGTCCTGCTGCACTTCTCCTCGCTACAATTTAAATTTAAATACTGTAATATTTTCTTTATTTAAAATATTACAGTAAATACATTTACATTTTTTATTTACACAGCCAGAGGGAGATTGGGAGAAACAGGTGATTTGTGATTACAGCCTGGTACATGTCATGACAAAGTTTACTGTATTTAAACTTGAACTTGGACTACTGTATCCCTACTTCGAGGTTTTTCACATATCGTGGGTGGGCAGGGTACGGATGCACCGCAATAAACTAGGGACTACTGTACCTGGAACTGGAGATTCTCAGTTTAGTTTAAAACAAACAAACAAACCAAAACAATAATAAATTGGCTTCTAGGTTAAGCTTTTAAAATGAGATCCCTTCATTTATTCATGAGTCAAAAGGATATAAAAACATATCTGTTAGGGCTGCACTGTATTAGGAAATCATACAAATGGAATAATGTTGCTGAAAATCATGATGACAGTTTTGGTGGTGATAAACTACATTGTCTTCACTCCTCTCTGTGTTCTGTTATCAGCTTACAACATGTGTTTTAGCATCTCAGCTCCCATCCTCTAACCTGGCTATGGGTGTCTATGTGCTTGCAAAATAGTTGGTATCAAATTTGTTCCTGCAATTTATTGCAATTCTTTGATTCTGAATGCATTTATATTACAATAAAAATTAACTTTCTGATATACCGTGTAGCCTTAAAACCTATTGTGTAACCTGTATGGTATTTGCTGTTTTCACACACGTATTTACAGAGATACACACACCCACCCCTACTTACATACACTTACATTAAATGGCAATCGTAGTGTCTTTATGCTGCTAATTTGCAGAGATTCTCTACACAGTGGTTTTAAAATAATACTCTATTTTTAAAGCAGATACTTTGTTCTTTTAGTGCAACTATGTATCATATTCATAAGAAATTTTAATGTTGCTCACTTTGATAATAGAAAATAAAACAAATCGCTCAGTGTTGCAATTTTTCCGAGGTATAATAATCCCTTAAATTATTTCTGGAGGACATCTAGAAAGCTCTGGGTAATGAGTCTGACCCGCTTTGGTCGGTGAAGCTTTAGGTGATTTTTCAAAATCTACTGGCTGGGTGTGGAACTTTGCTGTAGGCTTTGGATTTTGAACATCATTTTTCAACTAGCAGCAAAAACTTAATATCAGTTTCACCGCAGCTGAATGCACAGATCATATCTACATATATACTCCTTAAAATACTCAAAATACTCCTGTATGTCTACCTATCGCTGAACAGTTTCCCCCCCCCCCCCCCCCATCACTCTGATCTGCTACAGCCGTATGTCCCACCACGTTCCCTGAGGTCAGCGGACCAGTTGCTCCTCACAGTTCCAGGAACTCGTTTTAAGCACAGAGGTGACAGGACCTTCTCTGTAGCAGGACCAAAACTTTGGAATGAGTTACCTCTGCTTGTCAGACAGGCCCCCTCCTCTCGGTTTTCAAGTCCCATTTAAAAACCCACTACTATTCAGTAGCTTTCAACACCAGAGGATCTGTGTTTTGAACCTGTTTGCTTCACACTGGTTAGTCGTCATATTTATTATCTGCATCGTTTTTATGTCTGTGTTCTGGTTTACCTCATTTTGTATTTTGCTTTGTGTGTTACCTGTTGTTCTGTCTGTACAGCACTTTGGTTGGCCTTGTCGCTGTTTTAAGTGCTTTATAAATAAAATGGTATGGTATGGTATATACTGTGTGTGTATATATATATATATATATATATATGTATATGTGTATGTGTGTGTGTGTAGTTTTCTATCAAAGACACACTGAAATGGTCCTTTACCCTGGGTTTTTGATATTGTACAAAGGATTAAAGTAGTTTTCCTCCCTTCTTGCTGTCACACACTCTTCAGTGGTTCAGAGTTCTGATGCTGATAATGTGGGGGTCTGAAGTTTGCTGAAAGAAGTGACTCATGGGAACTTGAATAAAATAAACTTTTTTTTTCATATGCTCTAAAGGGATGAAGAATACATCAGTTTTCTCTTTCACCTCTCCGTCAAACTGAATTAAATTATTTTTGATTTCTCTTTTACCTCTTGCCCCGTCTCTCATGACACACAGCCTGCGGTGTTTTCTGGGTCGATACCAGATGGGGCTCCTAATGGTGATTTGACATTGTTGGAATACAGCAATTTTTGCTGATTTCTGCATCTGACTAAGAACGCATATGGTTGAGTTGCAACATTTTTAAAGCTTTTTTTGTGAAGATGTTCCATCATAGACACAGAAGCAGCCGCATCTGTTTTCACTGATTATTAATCACGCACATGTATCGGGCAAACTTCAGTTGGATGCAGACAGAGTGAGGTGCTGGTTTATGCTTTTCAGGCCAAAGGCTAATCTGACCTCAGGGAGCTGTGATGTGTAACCTCATGCCTTTTTTTCTTAATGTATGTCTGCAATAGTTTAAAATGATTTCTGTAGATTTTCCAGAGAGGCAAGTGAAAATGATTTAACACACAGCTGAGTGTTTCTTTACCTGTTAGGCTTCACACATGAGTGGTTTATGATGGGTTACACCTGCAGGAGTAGCTTTTGATTAATATTATTAGGTTTGGAAAAGTGTGCATTGAAAAACACTGTGTGTGCCGACATAGTTGTCTGATAGAGCAGATATTCTCCAGATTTTTCCAAGCTGGTCATTAAAGAGTCATCCCGGATAGCTTGTGGGGGGAAAAAAGAAAAGTAAAAAAGCAGGTGGAGGTCATTATTTTTTAATGGGATTTTTGACTCATTTCCATTTGTCTGGAAAGAAGAGACAAAGCAGAAGGGTGAGGAAGGTACAAAGAGCATAAAGGAAAATTGTGGGAGACTTGCAGCAGATTGAGTTACTCAGCGGTGTGTGTGAACTTTGCATTCTTGTCATCTGCTTTGTACATTAGGAGACCCCCTGCCTTTGTATGACGAGTCTTCTGGGTTCTACCACACCAAGGTTATGGCCCTCTTGAAGACATTAAACCCTTTTAAATAGTTTTCTTGGACTTGGGCTCTTTAATGCACAGATGGTCTGTGTAGGCTTTGACGGCTGGAAAAGGACAAGGGGGACAGTACTTGCACACTCTCGAAAGCTGTGGATTTTATAAATACCAATACACATGCACATTTAGTCTGAGGTTAAAGGGATAGTATCCATTTTTTTTTTAAAAGCAAAGTTCTGTGAAAAGGTAATGGACATTTATTATCTTATGTCTTATAGACAGCTCTTTATATGACTTCAGTCTGGAGAAACAGTTTAAAACAGACCAAATGGAGACGCTATCAGCAAGTTTGAGCAAGGCCAACACCAAAGTAGTTTTCTGCCATCTTTTATCAATCTCCAATTTCAAAGCAGTTCCTGCAAATGCTGCTTAATAAACATTTATACCATCAATAGTTTCACATTTCTGAGTTATTCCAGCAAAAACCCCCAAGATATTCCAGCTGAAAGTGCTCTATGCGGCTTATATGCTGCATCAAAAATGGTAAAGGTAGCTGGTGTTGCAATAATTAACGCTTGCAAATAACTGTAGTATTTAGTGTAAATCATCATGTAACGAGACACTGATGGGGGTGTAAATATTTATAAAATCAAGTTTGCATAAACTGCAAAAACATTCTTTAAAACTGAGACAGCTGTCCACTTTTGTCTTGGTGCCGCTCTGACTACACTTTGTTTTGGTGTAATAACATATTTTTTATATTAAGCTACAAACAAAGCAGTAGAGCTTCCAGGGACCTGCCCAAGCCCCCCCCCACGCTGCCATGTTGGAAAGTAGTCCCTACAGTAGTCCCTCTTTTATCATGGGGGATACATTCCACACACCCCCACGATAGATGAAAAATCATGAAGTAGGAATTTTTATTTATTTTCATATTTATATATGTTTAAAGTTTTATAAACCCTTCTCACGCTCTTACAATGTTCTAAACTCTTAAACCTAAATCATTTTAACAACATATGTATACAGTATCTCCTGCACAGTATTGCAAAATGTTATATGAGGAACTAACCAGTCTGGTTCTGGTCCAGTTTTGATTGGCTCTCTGCAGCCATTGAGCATCAGACACTTTTGGAGAGAGTCAGTCCTTCGGAGAGCCAGCACAAAACCACACAATGGTCCTGATGGAGTCCAAATTATCCAGAGAAATCTGGATGAAAAAAGTCTGGGTGCTCCAGAGAAGACACCAGACCTCCAAGCAACACCTCACCGCTCGAGAGGGGGTGGTCGGGGAAGGATTGCTGGGGGAGGGGGGGCAGTGGTCTGTGGGTCTTCTCCCCAAAAAACTTGGAATGAAAGAAATTCAGTTTACTGCATTTTGGTGTAATTTAACATGTTGTTAAATATATATGTTTATCTACATTTGTAAACTTTTAATCAAACTGATTAAATACAGTCTCTCTTGTAAATGAGTCCTCAAGACTCATTGAGGTTAACATGTATAAGCAGAGCTTAATTTGTAAACTGATTGATGCTGGAACAGCGGGCAGGCAGGCGGGGGGGGGGGGGGGGGCAGGGGGGGGTCCATGGGTCCTCTCACAGAAAATTTTGAATAACAGAGATGCCATTTCCTGCATTTTGGTGTATTTTAACGGGTTGTTAACAACAACATTTACTTACATTTGTAAATACGTAATAAAATGATTATTTTGGAGAAGAACAGCAGGTTGTGTGTGAGCAGCTCCGATTCTGTCAGGTCTCCTAAATCCCTCTTCCCCCATCCCTCGCTTCACAGTTCTGAGCTGAAATCTTCTCCGCTCTTGCTCCAGTCTTGTGGCACCGTTTGAAGCACCTGAAGGAATCAGTTCTCTGTCCAACTAAGGACAAGCCATCCATCCATCCATCCATCCATCCATCCATCCATCCATCCATCCATCCATCCATCCATCCATCCATCCATCCATCCATCCAATGTTTTACCCAATCAGGGCGGGTCATGCTGTCTAGTTCACATATGATGCTTTGCCTCTGTCTGAACTCTCATCGGTTCCGCACCAGTTAAAGGCCTGCCCACTGCCAGTACCCACCCCCCC
>NC_056508.1:19899897-19912206 GCF_014905685.2 Nematolebias whitei | reverse complement strand
CCATCCATCCATCCATCCATCCATCCATCCATCCATCCATCCATCCATCCATCCATCCATCCATCCATCCATCCATCCATCCATCCATCCATCCATCCATCCATCCATCCATCCATCCATCCATCCATCCATCCATCCATCCATCCATCCATCCATCCATCCATCCATCCATCCATCCATTTTTTATTAAAGTAAATTGGACTGTCTCTTTGACATTTTGATCGTTGTTGTTATTTTGACAAATTTGCGCTGTTGTTTTGAAACGTAATGTATAATGTGAATAACACATCAAACATTTCTCTCTTGAATAAAATATTTTTTCTGTTTCGGGGTCTGAGAGGAGGGGAGAGGGTGTTTTTCAGTGCGCAGCCTCGCTGTAGGGACAATATTTGGAGAGGAGGAGAGAAGGACTGCTCAGAACCTCTGTGCGTAAGACCATCTGTCCTTCCGTCCTCACCCCCTCTACTGCTCCTTGAAGGAGCGTGTAGCTGGTTCGTCGCGCGCTGTGGCTGAAACATCCACTCCACAGACTGGGTCCACCGGACTAAGGGCAACGTCTCCTTTCTTGTATTTTTGAATAAATAATCAAAATAAAAATGTGCGATAACTTTGGACTTTTAGGGGCGGAGCTGCTGGATCCGAACACAGAGTTGCCGGAACAGAACGGGTCAAAATGAGAGAGTTCCCGGATCTTGTTCCGGCAGGATCCTGCTCAAATTAACCACTGTGTATAAGTAAAGATTGAATTGAAATTACTATTTTAGAGAGCAGCAACAACAAGCCTGTGTGTGAATTGAGCAGCGCTGATTCTGTCAAGCGTCCTGACACCCCCCCCCCCCCACACACACACACACACACAAACTGTTCCGACCAGAACTCTTCTCTGCTGAATTCAGTCCTGTGCGTTGTCACTCCTGCTCCAGTCTTGATTACCACTGCCTTCAGGTGCTTCAATTCTCAGTTGTCCAATTAAGGACAACCATCTAACCATCCATTTGTTTTATGAAAGTAAATTGTCTTTTCAACATTTTGATCGCTGTTATTTTGACAAATTAGTGCCGTTATTTTGAAGCGTGATGTAATGTGAATAATACACATCAAACATTTCTTTTGTTGTAGTTTTATTTTTTTACTGTAAGCTTTTTTATTTATTATGTCTGACATGTATGCAGGAGTTCCGACACTTCAGCAGTTGTGCGTGCGCTCTGCAGAGCTGTCTGGAGACGCTCCTGTGCATGAAATGTACACTGTCTGCAGGGGGCACCACTGAAGGTGGATGAAGACACTTCACCCCCACGGGACATGCTGCCCGCTGCTGGGCAGGAGTGTGTGTGTGCATGTAGTGTGGCTGGAACATCCACTCTACAGACTGGGCAACGTCACCTCTCGTAAAAATGTGCAATGACTTTGGACTTTTAGGGGCGGAGATCTGAGTTGCCGGAACACACTTTGTCAAAATGAGAGAGTTCCTGGATCTTGTTCCAGCAGGATCTGGCTCAAATTAAGCACTGGATCTGACTCTACAAGTCTTTGCATAGAAAATGCACTTGCCAAATCCTTCAGTTTGTTTATTATCAGATAAAACAGTTGGAGTAGCAGAAAAAAGACACGTTATTCCCAACAGTTTAAAAGAATTGAAGAGAAACATGATTTAAATATACAGTACTACTCTTTCAGAGTTTGACTACTGCTCCATTGTACCTTTTAGTCTAGGAAGAGACTCTGATATCCTCATCTTGCCTGCTCTCTTGTTCTCTATGCTTTCTGTCTTTTATACCTTTTTAATTGTAACCTAATTGAGTCAGTTACAAATTAACCCAGTGTGAAGGCACCAAATAAAGTGACTATTCAACTGTCACAGCAACACCACTATTTATTTTGTCAGTGTGGCTTAATAAAGACAGTCAGAGGCACTACAAAGGAGAAGGGCGACAACATTTTGTTTTAAACTTGTATTTCTATTTGCCAGCTCTGAGCAAATTAAATGCATGAGTCGGCTGTGGACAATTTGCCCTTTCTTCTTCTTTTTGAAAGTCTTTAACTCTACTTTCTTGTACGAAAACATAATTAAAGAGACATGGTCAAAATCCCATTTACAGTCATTGTCATGAAAGCGCCCTATAAATTGTATGAAAAATTAATGAAATACGCTTCAGTGTTTTCACCTCTAACCCAGCCCTCCATTATCTTTCTACTTTGCTTAGTTTCCTGAGACCAAGATCAGATCATTCTATTTAATTAATGAAACTTCTGTCCATTTCTCACACTTTTTTAATCAACAGTAGAAGTGTGTGATCTGTCTGTGGGCAGGAAATATTCAAAAACATTACAGCCTCATATACTATTCCCTTTGCTTGCAACTCCCTTGTCTTTGTTAAGGGAGGATGAAACGAAGGATGAGAGCCCTCAGAAGACATAGCTGTCTGCTAATCAGTAATTGTGTCCTGGACTCCTTGTGAATGTTAGCCATTTAGTGCTTAAGTTCAGCACACAGCTGAATCATTGCCTCTGTACAAGGAAGCTGAGGAGGAGCACAGGGGACGGAGGAAGAAAAGGATGGAGAAGTTGGGGGTCGACAAACAGAGTGTCATCAATGTTAATTAACAAGAAGACAATGGTGAGTCCCGTGGTGTCAGAAATTGAGCTATCCAACATACTGAAAGCAAATAAATGGCTATCAAAATGTCTCCTAAAGGAGTCCTGGTCTTTACAGTGTCAATTGATTTGTGTCAAGATCTTCTTCTTCTTTCGGCTTTTCCCTCTTCAGGGTCTCCACAGCGAGTCATCCTCCTCCATCTCTGTCCTCTGCATCCTCTGTCCTCACTCCAACTACCTCCTTGTCCTCTCTAACTGCATCCATATTTATCCTCTTTGTCTTTTTCCTGGCAGCTGCATTTCTAACATCCTTCTACCACTGTCCCTCCTTTGGACATGTCCAAACCATCTGTCTGGCCTCTCTAACTTTATCTTCCAGTTGTTCAACCTGTGGATTTGTGTCAAGATAAGTGTTGTTTTTGACAGCGTTTATAAAACGTTCCTTAAAAGAGGAATTCTTAAATGTATCTCTGGTTTGGACAGTGTCCATATCAGTATCTATAGGTGTAGCACTCTATCAAGGATGTGGTTGAAAGTTATGATAGTATTTTATGTTACAGGTTGATAATAAGGTGGTGACAGAGGAGGAAATGTCTATTTTAAAAAAGATGCAATGAAAAGTATGTATAAGCATGTCAATACTAAAGTCATATACCTGAGTAATACCATATGCTAATGTACTCAGATTCAAAGTAATGCAATAGCTTAATAGGAGGCTAAAAACTAAGGTTAACAATGGGAGAAAATAAAGAATCCAAGTCCAAATTATTTGTAACAATGTAGTAATATTTTACAACACACAATGACAATACTTAGCACTTTCACTTGCATGTACCAAAAGTCTTATTTTCAAAATCTAAAGGCATACATCAGCATTAGTACTTGTGCTATCATAGTGCTGAAGGTAACCAGTTTTCAAATGACCTTTTTTTGTTTTGACAAAACTATTGGATATGTTTTTACTGCAATTTGTTAATGGGACATATTTATGTTGGTTTCTATGGAATGACCAAGAACCAGGGCTGCAAAAAGATTATGTATGGGGCTGTAGTTCATGCATGTGAAGGGGTAAATATTTGCAAATTTAGAAGCACTTGAAGAGTGCACACTTCTGCCAAGATCTTAGGGTTACTCACGCAGTAACATTTTGTGCATCAACAGACAAGAATCTTTTAAAAATTCTTGGATCTGGATTGTGATCTAGATCAGCACCAAAATTAAATCATTGTTTTTTTGTGACAACCTCAACATTTTCTGACAATTTCATGAAAATATGATTATAACATTTTGAGTAATCTTGTGCACAGACAGACAAACCAAAAAAAGTCTTTCTTTGCAAAACTGTACATTCTGCCGAGCACCAAATGAGCCATAAATCTCAATAGCTCCTTTATGATGGACTCAGTTGGGGCTGAAGTGGTGGAGAATTACTTTATGAAACAGGCTGGAATCGGAGTTGCTTTAGCCTATTTTTGCATAATAGAGTATTTTTGCTTGGTCAATAGATGGAGTTTCTTTCACATCTGCTCAGCATGGTATTCTCACTTGCCATTTGCCAATGCACTTTGATCTGATCCTAGTTGGCAGAATCTGGTTGTATCATTCTTTCATGATCGCAAAGAGACAGAAAGACCAAATGTGAGTCTCTAGTTTGTCAGCAATTCCAGATTGTGCATATTTACAACAGAATGTTAGTTCAGTCAGGTGCTTGGCAGGTGACAGCAAAAGAGGAAGGATTGGAGGATCGCTAAGACAAAATGAGAAAACACTGCAACACTTGAACCTAAAGACAGTATGAGAGTAATATTTAACATACAGTAGCTTAACAGTCTGGCAAAAATGGAGAAGGAAACCAAGTGTTTAAACACTGTAGGTGTATAAGGAGCTTTGTGCCATGTTTATATATGACACTTAACAGCGTCAACTCTATACACCAGTCATCTATCTGCAGAGAAAGAAGACTGGAGAGGAAACAAAAGGGCCAGAACAAACAGGGGAAAAAAATCAAGGGAATTAAACAGTTAAAAGGGATGGAGGAATGACTGGACTCCTTGAACCGTGACAGCAAATTAGACTTGTGCTATGCGTTTACTATGGATGTATAGGACCAAACTGCTGTTCAGGGTATTGGGCGGTGTGGAATGAGAAAGGTAATTTTTTCCAAAACTCAATGCATGTGGCAAGAAAAGTACACGAACAAATGGCAGATTCTAGTAATGTGGAACTGCCTTGCAGGAACAGCACATAGCTTGGTGTCTGTACCTGTAATCTATTTTATTTTGCTAAAACTGTATATTCAATTGTTAGCGCTGAAGGTAATGTTAGTTATTCTGTCTATTTTTCAGATTTTAAAATAACATTAGAGTGGTGTGGTACTGTGGACATGGGTTTGCATTGTTAGCTCACCAAGAACCTCTTTAAGGGCATTTTATTTAAAGCTTTGTGTTTTCTCTGTACATTTGCAATCATTTTTAGGTTTATCTGCACAGTCTATGTATATTAGGATTAAAATAGTGATTCTAACTTGACCTTACAAGTGAGACATGATTTTGTGTTTCCCATGTCTCTGGAGATATAATGGATTGAGGATCTGCTCAGAGTATACCTTACGCTCCTAAACAATGAGAACTAGGATGGATTCCAGCTCCATGTGACCAGGAATAGGTTGAAGTGTGAATAAAAAAGGACAAGTTGTATCATTATTATGAGGAAAAGGCAAATATTAAGATAATATCATGGATGATAATGCCTGTTACAATGGCTGTCATGAAGTATTGACAGTTTTTCAGGAAACACTTACAGCTCTTTGGGCAACAGATCAAAGGTTGTTAAATATTTGCTGCTTCTTCAGTTTAAAGTTACAGAGTACGCTACTGGTGTGTCAATACAGCATTTTCTATTTGTAAGGTTAAAAAGGCCCTATAATATATATGACAAATTCCATGACTAGTAACTTATAGCCGTTTTAAGCCTTGGGACTACCATGCTTTTTGAAGCACGCTGGCCGGACTCTTTCTTCTGCTTCTTCTTATCTCACTATTGTCTTTTACAACAGATCAGAGGATGAGGCAAAGAGCAAGGGTAATAAAAGCTCTAGCTTTTCTCCTCTGGGCCTGTGAGAACGTAGAGTAGCAGATAAGTTGTCTAGCTCTGAGAATGATCAAAACAACGTGAATCCTGTGGTCGCAGAGGGAACAAGCTCAGGGAGCGGGAAGAGATGGGGACGAGGGAGGAGAAACGTTAGAGGAGAACATACGTTGGTGGAGCAGCCATGTTGAAGAGAAGACAAGGTTTACTGTCTTCTAAGCAAGATGGAAACAAGTAAGCTTGAACATGCATTCAACGCCTGGTCTACTCAGGACTATTTATATACTCTATGAGATGAAACGATGGTGGTCTTACTTGATTATGAGCACATTGGAGGGTGTTTCACATTTGACATAATAAATCACTCAAAAGACCTCTTGTGTATGGGCTTTGGAAAAAAAAATTGATGTTCCTAATCAGTACAATGAAAAAATTACAAAACAATGGTCTTATCCAGCTGCCAGGGCCACACCACATTGCAAACGTACATTTCAGAACTAGCAAGAATAAGCAGAGAAAAGAGGAGCATTAAGTGGGGGATAAAAAAGAGGAGAGGTAGGGGGTGTGGGAGGAGAGAAAACCTAAGTAAGGGAGGAATTACAAAGATATAAACGCGAGGGAGGAAGAGGAAACCAAAGAAAGGTGGGGTGAGAGTAGAAGTAACAGCCTCACTATTCTGCTCGGGGGGGCTCTGCGGAGAGTTTTTCATCTGCCGTTTCTTTCCTTCTTCACTTCTCTCTGATTCCCTTCTTCAGCAGCACAAAGACCAGCAGAAGCAGGGAGCGCTGTAGCCATGTCAGTCACGTCTCAAACCCACAGTTCTGCGTGTATTTCCCAGATTAATTAAAAACAGTGATTTGTTAATTTAATTGTAGGTCTTGGGTTGTTTTTTTTCTTCTCCCATTCCCCCTCTGACACTTTTTTCTGCTGCTTGCTCCCTATCATCCACTTGGCAGGCTAATTTACCCTGCAGCTTTGAGGAGGGGAAATGAAAGGTATAGCAGAGGAAGCCTTCAGATGGTTTATTAAGAATTGATTTGCCACAGTGGCAAAGAGTCAGACAGTAGGGAGATACATGCTGACATGCCTCCCAGGCAAACACCCTCAGGCTGTGGGGGGAGAAAGAAAGACTCAGATAAAGAGAGGTCAGTTCTGCAAAAGATATATTGTTTGGGTGGCTTCACTCATTGGACCACTGCTGATTGACCACCAGCACCTAACTGAATCTGGATCTCTCAGCAGTGTTCATCATCCAGCTTCCTACTCACAGCCAAATCCTTTTATTCGACAAAGTAGTTCATAGCCTATTAGCTGCACAGAGTAGTAAATCAAAAAGTTGGAAAATGCCAGCACGCCCCACTGTGAAACATCTGATTTTTGTGGTTAGAAAATGCAAATGCTTTACTCTCAATGGCTGTGGCTGCGTAATCTGGACTAAATCGTGCCCAGCTGCTGGTAGCCAAGTTATTGATGAATTTACTTTAGAACAGTGCACATATTCCAAACTAAACACCTATAGTCACTTCTTCTTGCTTCCATTGGACAGCATGGGAGATAAGAGATATTTGACACATCAGAGGCATTCGAGCTTCAAAGCTTGAGTGAACAGAGAAACAAAATCTCCTGCAGCTAGGAGAGACGTCAAGAAGGCAGTGCATCTAATCTTTAGTGGCACATCTCTGTGTGCGTGCAGCAGAAGCGCCTGCCCCTTCATTTACAGCTGGTCAGACTTCTGTGCAGTGAAAGCTTATCGACTCTTCAGTCAAGTTTTTCATTGTTTGAGCGTTTCCTTTGTCGGATGCAGTTGTTGATTATTTTCTCAATATTAACGAGTTGATTGCCCACTGCTGCGTTCCATTGCCTTACACCTCAGACGTGTGGCATTTCTCATTAGCTGTTAACTCAATTTAATTGCAAATTTTTCAAATCAATTTTTTTGTGACACTTTTTGATGTATCTTATTAAAACTGGTTGAAAATTAAAAACTTATTTTCCTATTACTTTAAGTAAATGTGTGTGTTTGTCTAGAGTGTCGTAAGCACGATTGTTGTACATGATGATTGATTGTTTTGCACGTTAAGATTCTACTTTTGAGGTTCCAACAGGAGGTTGGCTTGAAACACAGCAGTGAAGGCTACCTATGGGACAGATCTGGTTGGCAGGTCATAAACTGAGGAAGTCATATGGATCGGGGACAAAACATTTCTCACTTAAACAAACTGGTCCAGATGACACAATTTAAAAAAAAATTGTTGTAAAAACGTTATTGTGCTAAAATTATTCTTGCGTAAATGGGTTTGGTAATGTTGGTAGAGCTGTTGCCTCTCAGCAAGAAGGTCGCCAATTCAAATCCCAGCCCGGGAACTTTCTGGGTGTAGTTTGCATGTTCTCTCTAGGTTTTCTCCGGGTACTCCGGTTTCCTCCACAGACCAAAAACATGCATGTTAGGCTGACTGGTCACTCTAACGTGTCCCTATGTGTGGGTGAGAGAGTGAATGGTTGTTTGTCTCGTTTGTCTCTCTGTGTCCCTGTGAAGAACTTCAAGTTCAAGTCAACTTTATTGTCATTTCTATCACATGTAGTGCACGAGGTGGAATGAGATTGTGTACACAGGATCCCAGTTACACCCAAAAATAGCAAAATATAAAGTATAAAAAGAAACTGTAAATAAAGATCTAAGATATACACCAAGACATATGCTAAACAAATGTCAAACAATACACAAAAAGTTCTAAGATATATGCTTAACAGCAAGTACTTACCTGGCAGGGGAGATACCATGATCATGAAGGTGGTTCAACCAGGGTGAGGCTCAGCCATTGAACTTTGAATGTGCTGACCCCTGTGAATTCCCCATATGTGGGACTCTCGACTGCATAATTTCTGGTAATTCATGTCCAGGGGACATCAAATCTGACTCAGCATGACTTCCCAACTTCCTCTGAGAAGCCAAACCCTCTCTATAATTGCATACTACCTCCCTACTGCATATTTTCCACCAGAAATTAGTTGAGATTCCCACATTTGGGGAATTCGCAGGGGTCAGCAAAACCAGAGTGCAATGGCTGAGTCTCACCCTGCCACCTACATGATCATGATATATCCCCTGCCAGGTAAGTACACATAATGTCTGTTTAGTACTTGCGACCTGTCCAGAGTACACCCCGCCTCACGCACAATGATAGCTGGACACGAGCACCAGTGACCCCCACGACCTGAAAAGGAAGAAAGATAATGGATGGATGGATGGGTTTGGTAAAAATCTTCACTTTAAAAATACTTTTCTAAGCGCCTTGTGATCTTGCTTTTCTTTGACTGAAATTAAATGTATTGATGTCTGATGAATTTTAACTAAATTCTTTGGGAAAAAATGGTAAAACAGGAAACTAGTGGTAAAGCCTGAATACTTCACAAAATTAGCATTTTTTTTATTGGGCTAGTACAAAAAACATGCGTCTATCCATTTGTTATCTCTACCCGATTCTTCCTTTTCGGGTCGCGGGGGTCACTGGTGCCCATATCCAGTTATCACTGTGCGAGAGGTGGGGTACACCTGGACAGGTCCAGTACAGAAACAAAGATCTTAGATTAGCTTTTTCCTCATAGTATACCTATAGAGCTTTTGTACTTTTTGGGCTATTTTATTTTACCTTCGTCAATTATATTTTACATTTTATTTACATACACCACATCCTGTTCCAGTTTTTAAGTCAAGTCAAGTCAACTTTATTTATAAAGCAAATTTAAAATAGCAACTGTTACCAAAGTGCTTGGCAATAAATCACAGCATCAAGTAAAAATGACAAGATGTAAATTAAAAGCATCAAAAATAAAAACATATAAAACAAAAATACAATGAGAAACAATGGGATAATAAATCAGATCACACTGTTTGAAATGCCACTGAATATAGGTGTGTTTTCAGAGAGATTTAAAAGCAAGAATTGAAAGGGCCTGTCTGATGATGGGGGGCAGATTGTTCCAGAGTTTAGGGCTAATGACTGAAAAATCCTGATCTCCTCTGAGCTTCAATCTGGTTTTTGGTACAACCAAAAGCAGCTGATCAGATGATCTCAGCGCCCGAGAAGGAACATAAGGGTGAAGAAGGTCGGAGAGGTATGAGGGTGCAAGGCCATTAATGCACTTAAAGGTCAACAGGAGAATTTTGAAATCTATTCTGACATGCACAGGGAGCCAGTGAAGGGAGGACAAAACTGGTGAAATATGCTCAAACCTACAAGACCTGTTAGTAGCTGGGCTGCAGCATTTTGGACAAGCTGGAGATGTGAAAGGGAGACCTGACTGACCCCAACATAAAGTGAGTTACAGCAGTCCAGCCGGTTTGTAATGAAGGCATGGACTATTTGTTCAAGGTCAAATCTGGTCAACACGGACTTAAGCTTAGCTATCTGCCTTAACTGGAAGAATCTTTTCTGTGGAACAGACTGTTGGAAATTTTAATATTTATGACTGCTTTAATTAATTAATATGACATGTTTTTACTTTGGTCCAGAATGATCAAATTTTACAATGTCTTTCTTTCTTTGTTCATTTTATAAACCTGTTTGTTTATGCATTTATTGTGACTGTTACCAAACACAAGATTAACAGTTATACCCATTGTAGAGGAAATAAAGAAAACAATAATCCAAAAATGAAACGATGCATTGTATTCAGTGATTCTTTTTATTTATCTTTTGTGCTGTTTGTCCCAGTGAGTGTGGAGCTACAAGTTTAACTCCATCATCTTGCCTTCCTGTGTGCTGCCTTTTGTCTGTCAGCATGGAAGTGATTTGTCCTGCAGATGCAGACTAATGAATGAGGCGTCCAGCTCATGGGCTGATATTAGCCCGGGTAGCAGTTCTTTTGATGTGATTAGCTCCTCGCACTCTCTTGACAAATTGGGCTGTCCTTTCCTCACAGCTGAAGCACTAATCTATGCCAAGAAACAAAGAAGCTCCTTTCACTTACCACAACATGTTGCTCTATGTGTGTGTGTGTGTGTGTGTGTGTGGGGGGGGGGGGGGGGTGCATCGTTATGTGCGTGTGAGAGAATGTTTTATTATTATTTTTAATAAAATACGAAACATCTCATTCAAGCTCATAAACAGAGTCATAAAGTGTCACATAAATTATTTGATGAATTCACACGTTGTGTTTGTGGCTTAATAAAGTTTATACCTGTTTTAACCATAAACCACATAACCATATGTTGGTTTGAAGATTTTATAGCTTGGAAAGGGGAATCAGATTGTTTTTTTTGTTTTGTTTTTTTATGGGACAGGGTTGTTGCTTTCAAGGTATTTTGTATTTTGGTATTTTTATTTTGTGAAAAAGTATTTTTTGTGCCTTTTTCGTTACTCTGGCAGGATGCTAGCAGGATTCAGCAACAGTGGCCTTATAAATAAAACCAGCATAATATAATCAGAATACATCCTGGACAGGTCACAAGTCCATCACAAGGACACATAGAGACAAACAACCACTCTCTCATTCACACCTAGAGACAATTTAGAGTTACCCGTCAACCTAACATGCATGTTTTTGGTCTGTGGGAGAAAACTGGAGTACCTGGAGAAAACCCACGCATGCACGGAGAGAACATGCAAATGCCACCCAGAAAGGCCCCCAGCTGGGATTTGATTCGACGACCTTCTCACTCAGATGCAACAACTCTAACAACTGAGCCACTGTGCCAGCTTTTAACCACTAATTTGCATGTTTTATTTTTGGATACTTTTTTGCTAAACTTAGCCTTTAGCTCTTGTTTGACAAATTTTTGCTTTTAGCTGCTGTTCAGGTTATTTGAACTTCTAGTTACTGATTAGCTAATTTTACTTTTATCTGCTTATAGGTTATTTCAGCTTTTGTTGTGATTATTTGATTTTAAAAATTTCAGTTTCAACTTCCTCAGAAATTTTCAGCAGATATTCATTACAAAACATTCACACTGCATTTTCATACAAAATGCATTTTCTCTAGTTTATGTATAATTCAAGGTATGTTGGCTGTTTCTCAGGCTCTGTGCTCAAAACATTTCTAATGGATGCTGTTTATGTTTTTCTTGCAGTAAATTGTTATGAGCTGCACACATTTCTGAAAGTGCAAAGGTAAAAATAATACTAATTTATGGCACACATTAGGTCCAAGTTATGCATGTACAGAATCAGAATCACTTCTGCTTATTTGTTGTATGTAGCTGTAGCCTGGATGAGGTCTGACTTTATTCTGTGCTTTCTCCTTTTGGTCCCATCAATGACAACACAGAGAAGTCCTCAGGATTGACAAACTACAGTGAGCAAAGCAAACTTTAGACTTGTGCAGTCAACTGTTGATTATTTGACTCATTTAAAGACCAGGATGGCAATTAACTAGATCAATGGAATGATTCAATATGTGACTGTCCCGAGGTTTCTTTCAGCGTTTCCTGCATCCTTTATTTTAATTAATTTATCTTCAAAGCATTTAGACTTAATCAAAAAGCTGACTTTGTGCTTTTAATCTGAATAATTTTAACAGAGATCAGCCCCTCTAATATTCTGTATGTGTGTATATAAATATATGTGTGTGTTTTTGTGTGTGTGTGTGTATTTATACATGTATATATATATATATATATATATATAT
>NC_056508.1:19858566-19899797 GCF_014905685.2 Nematolebias whitei | reverse complement strand
ATATATATATATATATATATATATATATATATATACAAAGTATATACTGTATACTACACCCAGGCCCAAGTTAAACTTAACCACATGTATAAAGTTGAAATAAATTACATTCTTAGTTTAGTTCATTTTAAACCTGCTTGCGTTTTGCCTTTTAATTTTTAATTTTATTTTGTTTTTTAAATAATTTTCTTTATTTTTGACATTCTCAGCACACAATCATTGTAAAGTGTTGACAGTATCAGGATTAGGATATTGCATAAAAAGCAATTAAATCCTTGAAATTAGTCTGTTTTGTTATTCTGGTGCAGTACAATTTATTAGATAAAACACGACTACATCAGAACTCAAAAACTTCACCAGAGGCCAAGCAGACGTACCAAAATGTGTTCAAAATTAGTTATGAATGCATAAATAAAACCCCTAAAAACTATTTTTAAACCAAAAATTCTGTTTGGATGTGGCTTGACTGGTGTAATAGCAGAAAAAAAAAGTTTGATTATGACAAAATGTAAAGTAATGACTAAACAAGACTATTCTAGATTGTGTCCATAAACACACACAATCCCCTTTATATTGTCCTTAGTAAGGCATAGAAGAGACTTTTCTAAATTAAATTCAAGTCCTAATACTTTTGTGTGAGTGTGTCAGGTTTGAGATCTGAACACTTTAAACAAAGTGTGCTTTCTCTTCTAACCACCAGATGTTTGAACAGAGAACACCACACTGCTCCTAATTTCAGAACTGCCGCAGAGAAAAGTCTTTTCTTCATCTGTATGCTGTCAGATTTATCTTAGAAATGAACACAAAATAAATCCTGTCCCACCTTCATGAGCAGTTTTAGGAAGACTACTTTCCAAATATTTGACTTTAATTTAGTTACCACTGCTCAGAAGTAATTGTGCTCTAAAACTTATTGGAGACATCATAAGTTCAGGCACAAAAGTCCTGAAATTTTAAATTTACATTTAACCCTTAGCAGAAACAACTTAAATTAAAGTAACATCATTTTATTTGTCGTTTAAAAGATGAAACAATGCTCTTGTACCCATCAGGTAGTTCTTAGATCTTCCCATCCTCCCAACACACACACACACACACCTCAGTCCTTTACTGTGTCAAGTGGAGACTCTTATCATTGATTTTCTTTTTTCTCTTCTCTCTGTTCACTCTCTGCGGCGCTTCCCCAACTTATCTGGCTCTGACAGAACAATGCTGCAGTAGGAGGGCACTCAAGGACAGATTAGATTGTTTGGAGATTCTCATTTCTCTTTTTTTTTTTTCAGTTTTCCATCAATGTGTTCCTGTTTCCTTTGCACATTCCTGCCCCGGTGTTTTTGTTTATCCGCAGCTATCACTTACAACTACTTCTGCTCCTCTTCTCGGAGAACGTAGTATCGGCCTTGCCTCTGTTTGTTTTTCCTCATGTGCTCATGTGGATTAGGTTAAAAATGTGCTTCAGGTTAACCTTTGTCTTTTCTGTGTGAACGTTCGAATGTGCGTTTTGTTTTCCAGGATGCTCGGTGTTTGTGGTGTTAGCACCTCTTCTGTATGAACTGTGGTCATGTCTGTGCTTCACTGCATCTGTAGAAGTCACTGAAGCTGAACTCATTGTCTCTGTACATGGAAGTCAGCAATTGTGAGCATTCCCGGGTGACATCGCACCATTACTAAACCAGCTTCTAGGGATTTATGTTAAACACAATGCTCAGTTTGTTTTGTGTCTCTTTTTTTTTTTTCTACTTTTGTCTTCTGATGAATGTTTTATTTGTGAGGGTTTGTGAGGGTGTGTGCATATTTTTTGGTGTCTGTGTTTATGCATGGTCAAGGCATTAAATGTTTTTTTTAGGTTAAATTTGACAACTTACAGAAAATGCACTTCAGCTTTAATCAGATCTTTTAGGACTTACATTTTCCATAATTTTTGACTGGATTTGTCAAACTGTTAAACTTTTGGGAGGGGAAAACAGTTAATGTTGTCTGCAGGTTGACATCAGTTTCTCCAACAAAAACTATTTCTCTCCTTCAAATGTTTACAACCTTCACACACTTCAACATAAGCACAATAATCGGTACCACTTTACATTAAGGCTCCCCTTATGAATGGTTAATAAATAGTTCATAGATGTGTTATTAATTTCTTTATAAACACTTTCTTCTTCTTCTTCTTTCGGCTTCTTCCTTCTTCAGGGGTCGCCCCAGCGAACTAAGTCGCACGAAGACTTGGCAATTATTTTTACGCTGTGACACAATCACAGACCACCAAGCTACCACAGCCTCTGTGTGGAGCAGAGAGATGCTATCTAGGGTGCCCGGGGATCAGATGGTGGGGGGTTAAGTGCCTTGCTCAAGGGCCCAGGGTGGGGCAAATGAGGGTGGAGGTAGGTGTGGGAGCTTCACCTATCCCACCTACATTTTGATGTTGTCAGTACTGGGAGTTGAACCAGCGATCCTCAGATCACAGGCCCACCTTCTCTAACCTCTACACCACCACTCTCTCATAAAACTTTAGAAACACTTTATAAATCATTAATAACTGCTTATTATGCATTAATTAAGGGTGACAGAGACAAAACTGGTCAGTTTCTTGCCAAATAGTGAGCCAAATCTGTTCACCGATATATTTAATCTATTTCAGACTAAGTTACTACCTTGTAAGCACAATAAGCATTTGTAAACCATTTTTTTAGGATATAATATTAGTTGTAGATACGTATAATGCAGTGATAAAGTACAATATTATATGCTAAATAAATATGTTTACAAATGCTTATTGTGCTTACAAGGTAGTAACTTAATCTGAAATGTTTAATATAACAACTCTAGATTAAATATATCGGTGAACAGATTTGGATCACTATTTGGCAAGAAACTGACCAGTTTTGTCTCTGTCACCCTTAATTAATGCATAATAAGCAGTTATTAATGATTTATAAAGTGTTTATAGAGGAATTAATAACATATCTATAAACTATTTATTAGCATCTATAAGGGGAGCCATATTGTAAAGTGGTACCCAATAATCTGTCTGCCTGCTGTACTGGAGCCCAGCTGTGAAAGGCAGGTAAACCCTGGACAGGCTGCCCATCCTTAACTGGTCCGTTGTAGACACCACTGACCAGAATCACCATTGAAACCAACATACATGTTTGGGGAAAACATCCAAACATGGCACAAAAAGTTGAAAATCCAGTTTGGAAAACCAGTGAAGAATTTCCCTCAGAGTCAGGCCAAGTACTGATGAGAGCTAATGTTCACTGACTTCAACAGTTAAAAAACAAAAACTTTCTTATCAAGTTTAGCAAAGTATTAACTCAGTTACAGTATGCTTAGTCAATGTTGTATTTAATAGTTTGTCAGCAGTTCTTTACCCGAACAGCTGTGTTGCATATGTTCTGCAGTTAGGCGGTCTGATTGTGAGAAATGATGCCTACTCTGAAATGTAAAAGATACAAAATAAATCCCATCTTAGCATTCAGTAGGACAGCTGTAATGCTTTTTGAAGTTCAAGTTGTTTTTTCATAGCAAAAAAAAAAAAAGAAAGTGTTCTGCTCGTGACCTCTTTCAGTTTGCTTAGTTTTACCATCCTCTGGGTTTTCCACCATGGTCCACTGCAGCTATAAGCCACCAATAGTTCATAGGTATTTCACATAACCTCTTCAAAAGACCTGGAATACTCCATTAAAATCAGGGTTGGCTTAGTTCTAGTATGCATTTATTCTGAGGTAATGCAGGATTATGATTATTGCCTCATCTCATTCTTAGATATAAACAGGCTTAATAGTGTAATTTAACTGAAGTGCTTGTATATCTGTGTTTGATTTAGATCAAGTGGCCTTTAAAAAGCTTACAACAGCTGTTTTATTCTGATTCTAGCCTGATAATGGTGGCTAGAAGGCGTCTTATCAAACTGCTGTGCTTTCTTAAAGGGATTTTAAACATTTAAAGGAATATTTCTTTTCAGAAATGAGCAGCTAACAGGCTGTTTTTGTCTGTTTGTGTAATTAAAAATGTCCTGAAACAGCAGTGATTACAGTCACTGTATCGCAGTGTAGCTTAAATGAAGAGAAAATCTGCCACGCTAACCACAGTGGCTGCACTGGCGTCTTAATGGGGTGAATGACACTTCCCCCTCCACAATCTCAGATTTTCCTTGGTGACATTTAACCCTCAAACTGCATTGCAAAATGTATTTAGTGGTGAAGAGGGTGGCCTCAAATTCAAGCAACCTCAGCGCTTGTGTATGAAAAGCAGATCATAAAATGGAGGTTAGTTTTATGAGATGTGTGAAGCAGAATGATGAACCAAGGCTGGGACCAAGAGATGATGGATGTGATTAGACCATTTTGGCGTGGGCTAGCTAATTGCTATTTGGAAAAGGATGAGATAGGATGCAATGCTATCAAAGCCAATAGAGAACTTGGCCCAGTTGATTCAGATTGCTTTCATTCAATGATAAATGCATCCGAACATGGATTTTGCTCCTCCAACAAAAGGAGCGTGCCATTCTGGTGTCTCTTCTCTGCAGAAAGTGGTTAAGGTTCATCCTAAAAGCCATCAGATTCCTGCACATGATTTGTTTCCCCAGAAAACAATCCTTTAAAGTATCTAAATCTTGTGCAAAAGTGGCTAAGTTGTCATCAAAGCCTCTGCAGGGGAAAGTGAACAACAATTGTCCCCTCCTGTGCACGGTCCTGTTTTGATTCAGTGTGTGTGCGCAGAGAACACGAGCTCCCAGATAAATCAGTTGTCAATGTGACAGAGAGGGAGGAAAAAGAAGCAGAAGAGAGTGAATAAAAGCGCGGCTCCCATCCAAATTCCCATACGAACTTAACTACACATAATGTGCCCTTCTTTCTGTATTTTCGAGTAAAAGCTGGGATAGGAAACACTGTCTGGGGGCTTCTCATGTTCTACATGTTTTATCTTTACAAAAGCAGAGGTACAGATCAAGATTAGGTTAGCGACAATAAATGCTGATTTTGTAAATGCTTCTCTGTTTGTAAGAAATCATTTTGAGTGTACGTATGGCTGCTTTAACATAACCTACACAATTACTCACCATTGTTCATGCTCAGTAATCCAGGTACATAATTACTGAAACGACAGAGAAAGAGAGTTATGTGCTGTGCATGCCAAGTAAATCTTTTGCCTCTGCTTAGCTTCTTTTGCTGCATCTTAGTATTTAAATAAGTTCATAGCTGTGGGTCCACTAACAAACTGTCCTCACTGTTTGTTGCCATAATTGTGGCTCCTTAATAGACACAAATGTGGCATTTATTTTTGAACTGCTAGCGTTTCAGAAGTTAGTTCAAAGCGAAGTGCCGAGATTCTTTCTTTTGAGGAGGTTTATTTAACCGCAATTACGTTTAAAGCCTGGACAGCTATTCACCAGTACTGAGACTGGAACTTGAATTAAATTTATTAAGGGTTCAGTGAGTCATTTAGAAAATTGGACAAACGCTGAAGTGGTTTTCTTGCTGAAAACAGATCTCAGATAATGAAGGGTGACACTGGTCTATCGCTGAGGCAAGCAGGAGTTTGTGTTGCTACGTCTTACAGAGATACTTATGTTGGCTGTGGCCTTTGCTAGGAAATATACACAAGTGTCAGGCTTCAACGGCCACTGTCAGGTCAGGTCACCTGAGCTGGAGTCAATATAAACACACATACACACACAAATACACACTCATATTATGAACACACAGACATTTACACAAAGAACATGTTCTTTCTTATGATTCCTGTGAGCCAAAACAATCTACAAACAATGCTTGTTTTTAGTTAAAAAATATTGCACTTGTGTTTTTTTTCCTTATTTACAGTTTTTTTTATTTACCTCAAAATGACATCTTCTTAAATTTCATTGTTTGCTTTAAGTGTGGTAAAATTTGAAGTTTCAGTCCAAGATTAATAGGATACAAAATTTGTATCGTGCTATCATTGTCTCTAATATTTTGTGCTCATGTTTGTAGTTTTGCACAGTGGTTCTCGAGAGGGAAAGAGGAATAGCCTGCTGATGTAGGCCAGTGGAGAGGCTGACATTTCGACTCAAAGGCTAATGGGATGCCTGCGCCTGTCTTGTGCTCTCTGTTTCTTTGTCGGGTTCTCGCATCTGGACTGACTTGCCCACGCTCCTTTGCCAGACCGACTCGAGGCCTAATGCGTTCCCTCTCCCTGACGCAGCATCTTTGAAATTTGCCAACTTTTTCTTTCAGTCTCCATGTCTGAATGGTCTCACTTGTGGCTACCACTAAAGACCCAAACACATCTCACACAGAGAAGAGGAAGGGCTATGGGGAGGCTGCAAAAGAGAATCCCATTGTCTCCTCTAATGGAGGCCAGGGACTCACGGAGTTCTGCTCTTACAGTGATAAAGCAAGCACTTTTCAAACCAGTCATTTATTCTGTCTGAAGACTCATTTATTCTATCCTAAGGCTATGTTGTAAAAACATCTCTAATGATGATATGGATACCCAGTGGGTTAAGATGTTGGAATGATCTTTCATGTCCCGTGAGATGTCTTAGCCTGACCTACTCTTTGACCCTCGAGGGTGGTGCTGCCTAGTGGAGCCAGAAGACTCATTTGACATAGCTCAAAAGCTGTCTTAACCCCTGTGGTAAACTCATATATTACAGCTGCACATCCTCAGAGTGCTGTATTATCACCTAAATGCTTAGATACGTTGACACTGTACGCCTTAGCTCAGACATACCAGTGAAAGGGCTTGTCTGGTAAAATAGGTCAACATTTGACTTCTATTTTTGGAAGCAACATGTTTTTATTTTATTGGCTTGGTTAGTTTCAGATTCACTTAAACACTTTAAGCACTTAAATACCTTCAGATGTTGAGAGCTGCTCATTAGACAAGGAGTTCTTTCAATGCTCTTCTGCCAAAAAAAACTATAGGTTTGAAATGTGAAAGATAAATAAATATATATTTCTAGTGGGAGGTTGAGAGGAAGAGAGACAGTGAGTAAAAGGAGAGAGGCTTGTTTTGCTCGTGGAAATATCAACGCAATTAGGAGCAGCATATCATTTACAAATCAGCCCTGACATTTAGGATGCAGGCGAGTAATAATGGAGAATTGTATTATGCTTGTATGATGAAAGGAACGTCTTCCTGACTGGAGAGGGGCAATATGTACGACACAGATGTACTTCCCAGGTGTCACATTTAGCCCTCCAGTACTGCATACTACATTAGTCATTTGGCCCTCTTTTTTGTTCATTGGGTGAGAACAGCATGTGGTGATTGAGCTACAAATAAAGTCTTGTTAGACGGAGTTTTGATTGTGTCAGTAATAAATAGGGTGAAACGACGATTTGAGATTGGATAAAGAGAGATACTCAAACTGAATCACTTCAGTTGAGCTTCAATCTGAAAAAGTACATTATGTTGTCTTTAAAAATCACAGTCTATTGAATGTTTTAGATTTTTTTTTTAATTTAATACTCTTTTCTTGACCACAATTAAATTATTATTATTATTTATATATCTTGATAACAATAAAATATAAGACCTCCCACTAGAGATGTTCCGATCGATTGGCCACTAATCATGATCGGCTGATTTCCATTAAAAATGATGTGATCGGGCGATACATATCAATGCCTTTCAGTGCCAATCACAAAAAACGATCACTTTTGCAGCCTGCAGAAGTCCGGTGATATATATATATAAACTGTATATTTATTTGACTTTCTGCAATATTTAACCTGTTGAGCTCCTTAATGTTTTCAATCTGTTAAAGATCCTGTCACTGAAAGCAGGTACTGGTAAATTTAAGTATTTTTCAGTTGTCATTTTGACTGAATAGTTGGTGTACTGTTCCTGCAAGTTTTTTTTTAATGTGTTGTCTTGAAAAAGTAAATAAAAACATGATTTTGTCCCTGATGGACTTGCGACCTGTCCAGGGTGTACCTCACCTCTCACACAATGATGGCTGGACATGGGCACCAGTGACCCCTGTGACCCAAAAAGGAAGAAGCGAGTAAAGATAAAGGATGGATGGATGGATGGTGGATGGATGGATGGTGGATGGATGTTTTTGTCCAAATTAAGGTAATTTTATGGTTCCTAATTTCCAGGTCACGTAGCAAAAAGCACTCATCTTAACTAAATCAAAAAATGTACAGCCATTTCATGTGATCACTATCGGTGATTGATATCGGTGACCGGCACCCTGTGTGAGTGGTATCGGTGATAAACATCATGTGTGATCGGTGTTGGTGATGGGTATTAGTGATCGGCACCATGTGTGATAGGTTTTGGTGATCGGTATTGGTGACTGGCACCATGTGTGATTGGTATTGTGATCGGTATTGGTGATCGGCACCATGTGTGATCGGAATCAGTGATCGTATTGGTGATTGGCACCATGTGTGAGTGGTATTGTGATCGGTATTGGTGATTGGCACCATGTGTGAGTGGTATTGTGATCGGTATTGGTGATTGGCACCATGTGTGAATGGTATGGGTGATGGCATCATGTGTGATGAGAATCGGTGATCGTATCAGTGATCGACACCATGTGTGATCGGTGTCGGTGATCGGTATCGGTGATTGGCACCACGTGTGATCGGTGTCCGTGATCGGTATTGGTGATTGGCACCATGTGTGATAAGAATCAGTGATCTGTATTGGTGATTGGCACCATGTGTGATTGGTATCATGATCAGCAGAAAGAATACCTGATTGGAGTATCCCTACCTCCCATCAATACTCTTTTGATACAAGTCAAACCTGAAGGTCTCACTAAGACAGCTTTGATCAAATCGTTGTGTTGATGACATCTTTGGCATTTTCATCCTCACAAGTCCATCCTTGGTGTTTACAGAAACCCTGAGTGGTAGCACGCAAACCTTAAACCATCTGCTCCAATCCCATCAGTCATGTGTGAGCCTGTTAGACTGTGGCATGTTATGAAGAGATGCGTCCCAGATAAAGCACAAGACATCAATGCAACACTGCTTCATCTGTCAAACTAACACATGGCCAGTCAAAGTAAGGATTACATGTTATACGTGTATGACTATAACCACTAAGCATCCTGGAAAATGCATTCAAAACGTCCCTCGAAACGTCCCAGGTTCTTCATGGAATAAGAAAAAATCTTGAGTGGATGCAAAGACAGAGCTTTTCATCATATGTGAAGCTTTAAGTAATAGCAAGCTGGTAGTGGTCTGTGATTGAAGCACGGGCTCTGCAGATAAGTGGAATACATCCTCTGCAACTCCTGCAGAAATGCAGCTTACAAAGAGATAATAAATAACACCGCACCACCCACCCCACCCCATCTGTCTGTAAGTAATACATGCACATTACCCAGCATTACTTTTGCGCTTTATAACTAGAGATTTTGTAATATCAGTGCACTGTGTTGTCATGCTGTTTTATTATAATTTATGATGGATTCCTTTAACACGTCTGCAGAAAACAGTTACACATCTCCTGCGGTGTGTAGCTGCTCTGCATCCCCAGAGAGCTATGTTAACCTAATACAACGCTGGCTCACTTTTGCTGCTAGTGATGAACGTCCCCTGATCATAGACACTGAAAATTTTCACTTTAATCTAAGTGTAAAGAAATGTGAAGAATAGATTAGTTTTTCCTCCCATTTGTTTCCCCCTCCATGCACGCAGGGCTCTACTATCCATCGACCTGCAGAACTCGACTCATTTCAAATGACAACTGAAAACGAGGCTTGCACAATGCTTTCCACTGTGCCAGATCGGCAAATGCAGCATTTCCCAGACAGCATTGCTGGACACATTGCCAAGCTGTGATAGGTAATTCCTGAGGCAGCAGCCTTATCTGTCTTCCCTCTCCTTTTACCTTCACAGAAGAGGAGAAAGTAGGAAAAGGGACGACAGGAGATGAGAGCAGAAGTGAGAGGAGGTAGATACATGTAGCGTGATCTAAGGCAGCTGTCTGCCTGAGTCTGCTGCTTTGTCCTGCATGGGCTGAAGCTATAGATCCGTGCTAATCTGGGCCAGCAATATATGAAATACACTTAGTCTCCATTAGATTCCATTAAAACTAATGACTTGGCGTCAATCTAAACTGTTAAAATGTGTAGGTGAAACACATTTCCTTACAAAGCTACAGATTTGAAGTTGTGCAGCGTAATTGTTGTTCTTGTGTGATTTTTTTGCATGCATACTCTTGTGTGTTAGGCAGTCTGCTAAAATAGGCTAGAGAGGGGAAAAAATAAAGTGAAAAGTGCTGGCTGCCCACACAGCGGCTCAAGTGAACATCTGTCACAGCTTGTTGCCTAACTGTTTGTGAAACCATTTCTAAACTGTTCGTGCACTGGGATGGTTTTAGGAGGGATCTCTGTTTTATTTAAATGTGTGCCGAGCGCGGCTGCAGGAGGAAGTAAATTATGGTACACTGAGGAAAAATAAGTTCATAGCCGATCATTTGCCCTTTTCGTCTTAACGGACTAATACAGTTTACTACAGCAGTATCGCATAAGGTCTAACACAGGCAGTGGGGGATGAATGAATAATTTATACACTCACATTTTTGTTTGTGATTACACCAGGCTGATGGTAAAACATTGTTCTTTTATAGGCCTACTAATGCTGAATTTCATCAACCTTTAAGCTCACACCAAGAAAACACCAATTTCTGCACGTCATAGAACATAAAAACTACAATTGTGTACACTTGTGAACAAAAATGTACAAATATAGAAATGTTTGTATTTGTGTATGTGACACGAAACACATTGGTGTTCATTCTGCAGAAATATAGACAAGTGCAAAAAGAACACTGCTTGTTTTCTAGCAGTTTTTTGTTAATTTATTAAACTTCCATACAATTAAATTGTTTGTGGGTTTTAGAATTTCCTCATATGATTTGATTTCTTTTGTTTCATCAGCAGTTCTCATCAAGCAACAGAAAGCCTCACTCTGAGCTTGCTAATTTGCAATCTACTCATTCTTTCAAGCTATGTAGTTTGAACAATAAAGAAAATTAAAAACATAGACTTGTAACTATATTGGAATAAACACATGAATCATCTAACGGACTATTAAAACTTCTGCTTTACTCTTGAAAATGAAACTTTTAAGGCATTTTTAATGTAGAAGTGGTTTCTTGTCCTTTTTCTTCTACCATCCAGTTGTATTTCAGCAGTGTTTTTTTGTTTTGTCTCTGAGCATACGGTGTGTGTTTTTTCTGCTCAACTGGTTAAAAGACTCATTCAAACTGAGGAGCGATCCACAAGCACTGCGGGGTTTTGTGAGGCAGAGATCTATAGCCTAATTATACTAAAATGATAAGTAAAAACATGAATTATTTTGTAGATGTTTAAAAGAGACTGTAGCATGATGAAACATGGCCTGACCTTGAATTGGTTTCTACCTCACAACTTTGTGAAAGTATTCTGCATCAAAAATAATATATTTGCTATTTGTGTAATGGCATTACAAAAAGGTGCTTTGTTACTGTGTCTTCAGTAGTTGTGTAAGAGTTTACAGTCATGCCCTTTATGTCGAACTGCTTGGAAGAAAACAGAAGACAAGAAGAAAAAGATGTTGCTGACAGTTCCCTGTTAACTGAGGCATTTCTGGGAAACTGATCATCTTTGTGGTTGTGAAAAGAGGATGAACAGGAAGAAAAATACCATCTCAGCATTGCTATATATCAATTTTCTCTCTTCTTCCCCGATTCTGATTCTGTCTTTCCGCACATCCTGCCTCGATTTGTCCGGCCATTCATCATTTTCCCGTGTCCAAACGCATGCTGATCACTGCTCTGCTTTTGTGTCTTTTGTTGTCATATCTTTCTTTTTCTCATCAAACAAGCCTGTGGGCTTTTTGTCAGCCAAAAGCATTTCGCTCTCGTATTGTTTCTTCTTTTTTGGGAAGCATGGTGGCACAGTTGGTAGAGCTGCTGCCTCTCAGTGAGCAGGTTGCCCGGTTCAAATCCCAGTCCAGGTGGATTTTGCATGTTCTTGCCATGCATGTGTGAGTTTTCTCACAGTTTCCTCCCACAGAACAAAAACATGCATGTTAAGCTGATTGGTAACTCTAAATTGTCTCTAGGTGTGAGTGAGGGAGTGAATGGTTGTTTGTCTCGTTTGTCTCTATGTGGCCCTGTGATGGACTTGCGACCTGTCCAGGGTGTCCCCCACTTCTGGCACAGTGATGGCTGGATATGAGCACCAGTGACCCCCGTGATCCAAAAAGGAAGAAGTGGGTAAAGATAATGGAGGGATGGATAGATTGTTTCTTATCTTTCACTCCCCACAGGATTTCTCTTTTACTTCCAAGTTGGTTTGGATGAGATTTAGAATGAGGTGCTTCCTGTTTGTTTCCCATGACATTTTGTGGTTTAGAAACAGCAACTGTTCCAGTCTCTGTGACCGGGACCTCATCCCCTGAAAAGATTTTCTTGAAGACAAGAACCCGAGTGCAAACATCGACCTGTTGGTGTGACCAGGAAGGGATGGCCATCACCACAACAGAGGAGTGATCTGCTGAGTTTCCCTCCACATGGCTAATTTCCATTCAAAGAGAAAAATCAGAGACCAGTGAAACCACTAGAGAGGAAGAGGAGTTTAGGATCAATCGATTGGGGAAGCGCATGTGAGAAAGACAGAGTGAGTGAATGACATTGGCATAAAAAGCATGTTTGATGTTTCTGTCAACACTCCAGCTGAAGTATTTCCTCAAGAGCTCCTCTTTGGGCTTCATGGCTGCACTCTTTCATCCCTTCTGTGGTCTGACATATTGGAAGAGTTGTAGCAGGGAAAGACAAGGGTGAAGAAAAGACAGGCAAAAGAAACCGGCCGTTAATACTGAGGGAATTGATCTACTTGGGTCTCCAAGGGTTTGCCTGTCTACAAGTGACTGTAGTGTGCTCATTATCCATCTCTGCTCCAGGTAATTACTGACTTGTTTTGATCGAAAAACATTTAATTAGTCGCTCATTAGCATTGTTTAATTAAACTCACCACATGCCTTTTAAAACTCAAGAGTGTTCTTTCCCTTCTTCATTAGATGGTGTTGGATGGTGTTTGTGGTGCCAGTCAGTCAGTGTGTACACACAGGCAGAAGTCTTGTAAGTTTAACCAACATGTACTTTTCTCAGCTTGAGAGGACAAGTTTTCATGTCTGAAGTCATTAATAATAATAATAATAATACAGTAGAATCTCGCTACTTCGTGGTTCATTTTTCGCTCTATTGCTGTTTTTCAAAATAAGATTGGACATGACACACAACTGGCTGATTGATGGATGAGCCACACGATTGGCATGGATTTTTTTATTTAAAATAAACTATTTTAAATTATTTAGCACCTGCTGCACCTCTGTGCAGCCCACAGCTGCAGAAAAAGCTTCCTCCTACAGCTGATCAGCTGCTCTCCGTGTTGCGTGGAGAAGTGGGCGTGGCTGAGAGCACTTGCAGGTGGGAGAGTGCAGCTGAGGCAGAGTGCTGAAATCATGACATTCTGTGCTCTTTTAAAGTGTTTAGAGTTTAGAAACATTGTTTAGAATATTGCAAGAGTGTGGGAAGGGTTTAAAACACCTACATATATGGTTTTTCACTTATTGTGGGACTCCAGGGTACGGAACCCTGCAATAAACAAGGTACTACTGTAATAATAATAGCAATAATATAATAATAATAATACTTTTAAAATGGTTATTTTGTACAGAACTACCTAGACCTGCTATCAAGACCTGAAAATATCTAATTTCACATTTGCCATAAAATAGTGTGGTGCCTCAGTTTAGAATAAAACTGTTCACTTTATAGTTAGTTTCTTCAAACCTGACTTTCTAATTATGCTGACTGAACTGTGACTGAGAAGAGGGAAGTCATTCTTTCTTGTTCTGATTGGTAATTTATTGCTTTTACCTTCCAAATATGATCAGACATATTTTGCTTACTTTCAGAAAAAGATAAAGTGAATGATATCCTTACAATATTTTCTAACGCATGCTCAAAAATCCAGGTAGAAAAATCTAAAAAAAATAAAGTCAGGTTCTTTGAACAGATTCTTCTCATTGAAACATTTCGTCTTTTATCCAAAAGACTAGGTCAGTCTGAGGAGCTGCAATAAATTCAGTCATAAACAGCACCTTCTCAAGTGGATCAACCAGTTGGCTGGTGACAGCCAAAACTGTTCACATGATAAAAGACCATCAGCCTAATAATTGATCTTCAGTGGCCTGAAGGCTGCTTGCTTACACTCATCTGCAGGCTAGTGGTCACTCTTTCATGAATGAAGATATGCACATCCTGGATAGAGAGGAACACTGGTTTGAGGGAGGAGTGAAGGAAGCCATCTTTGTGAAGAGAAACTGTCCATCATTAAACAGGGACAGAGGCCTTCGTGTCCAACTGTCCCCCTCTTACAATGCTGTTATTGCTAGTTTCACTCAGCCCTCTGTGAATAACAAGTTGCCATCAGGGCACTAACAATCAATTGTTAGGATGATGGTCCTCAATTATCATGTGCACAGCTGGTTTTGGCTGTCAGCAGCAAACTGGTTGATCCACTATGAGAAGGTGCTATTTATAAGACTGAGTTTGTTGCAGCTCCTCAGACTGAAGAAGTCTTTCGGATAAAAAGATGAAATGTTTCAAGAAGAAGAATCTGTCCAGAGCACCTGACTTATTTTTTTTATATTCTCACAATATGTCTTTGATTATAATAAACTCAAACTAAACAACCTTTAGTTGTTTTTGTTTATTAATTTATTTGCATCAGGAACAAAGGATTGAGATTAAGAAAACATGTAAACAACTACACCATTAATGACTGTCAAAATTAAATATGACAAAAAAAAAAAAAACAGCAACAAATTAGAAACCTTGTAGAAAAAGGAGACATAATTGCTTTTATGCTCCTAATTCTGTAATCTAGTTTTGTCAAATTAGACTATCAACAGATAAAGATGAATAAGAGGATGTAGTGTAAAAAGGATTTTAACTTTTTTTTTTTCTTTTTTTTTTCGGCTGCTCTCTTCTTCAGGGGTCGCCACAGCGAACTAACTCGCACGAAGTTTTACGCCAGATGCTCTTCCTGACACAACCACAGACCACCGAGCTACCACAGCCCTCTGTGTGGAGCAGAGAGCTGCCATCTAGGGAGGGGGGTCTTGCTCAGGGCCCCAGTGGGGCAAGTGAGGGTGGAGGCAAGTGTGGGTGCTTCACCTTTCCCACCCACATTTTGATGTTGTCTGTACGGGGAGTTGAACCAGCAACCTTCCAATCACAGGGCCACCTTCTCTAACCTCTGCGCCACCACTCCCCAAAAAGCATTTTAACATAAAAACATAAATTTTGCAACAAGACCCCTTTGACTCTGCTACAGGTGAATTCTAACGGGCCGGTAGTGGATCATTCAAAAATATGTTATATAGTATAGTGTTGAACTTTTTTAACTTTTTTTATTTATACACAATGTCAAACAAAACCCTTCTTTCAAATAAGCTGAAGTGAAGACATAAAACCAGACTGTCTGAACAGTCTTACATGATCCACACAGTAGCGTGTTTGTGGTTGATGGCCACGCTCCAGCGTTACGGCGCATGATTTAAACTAAAACCAACGCTGCTTTAGTTTGTAGAGCTGAAAGACTTTGCAAGATGCACTAATGATTATGTGCATAATATCACAGTAAAAGGTGTCTACATGTCTTAATTTTGTGAAAAACTGAGGTCTGCTGATTTTTTTCTATTATTAAAAATTACTTCAAATTCAGATGAGAGACTGACGATTCTCAGCTTTAATTTGTTAAAATGAATCAGAACATTTGAGGTGGGTGGGATGGAGGCTGACGTCTGGAATCTGGAGAAGCACCCAGAAGAAAGCAATACAAAAAGTTAAGATTGATGAAATGGATGTACTTTAAAATCCACAAGAATACATCCTGATGCATGCTCAATAATCCAGGTAGAAAAATCTAAAAAAGTTAAGTCAGGTCCTCTGGACATTCAAAAATAACTAAATAAATAAAAATAACTAAATAAAAAATTGTAGAAACATTTCGTGTTTTATCCGAAAGACTTCTTCAGTCTTACAAATAGCCACAAGAATAAACATCAAATGCACTTTATTTATTAGATGCATTTTATTTGTGTGCCTAAAATGTTCTATTTTTCTTTTACCAGTAGCCTCAGTTAAGAGTTATGAAACTTAGGACGGAGAAAGTAAGATGAAGAGGAAGAAGATGCTGGAGCCCAATTCAGAAGACTATTTGAGAGGTTTCTGAATAGCTGAGAATCTGGACTTGACATAAACAGGACAAAACGAAGAATGCCAAATGGACCAGCATAAACAGATGCACTATTTTTTGCACATCTTTGTCTTTTTCCATAATTTCCCTTGTCTGTCGCTCTGTCTCCCATTTATTTCTGAGCTCTCACTCTATTCTTGTTTCTTTATATCCCTTCATGTCACCGTCAGTCTTTTATGCTGCATTCCTCATGACTTCTCTCCTCCATATTCAATTCGATATTGGCGCTTTCTTCTTTCTTTCTGCTACTTTCTGTCTTTTTGCTCCCTTCTCCCAGTGAGCGATAGCAACACATCTTCTGCTGGATAGTTTACTAAAGGAGGGGTATTTCTGTATGTGCTTGTGCATCAGCACATGTAAGAGGTCGTAGTTTAGTTCTGTATGTGTCTGTTTACATGCTGGCTGGTGCGATGACTGAACAGGCTTGGTTTTTGTTTTCGTAGCACGTCTTGGCGGAGTGTGACAGTGAACAAAGTGTCAGTGTGTGAGGATGGACTGAAAGCCAGCCCAGAGTGTCGTAGCATGCTGCAGATCTGACAGTTGGGGGCCTGTAGCTGGGGACAGTTGCTAGCAGTCTGCGATGTGTCGATGAAACCCGTCTCAAAGTATTCCACAAGAAGAGATGGGGGGAAGCCGGTGGGGATACAGGAACAGGAGGTGGTTCTGGTAGACTTAGCTTGTTTGGCAGTGAACTCTGTCTGGACATCACATTATAGACTTACAAAGAGCTACAGAGCCTCCACCATTTTCTAGGTTATCATAGAGGACTTTGTAGAATTTCATTTTTGTGTAAACTGACTCAAAATATTTTGCTGTTCTGTAGCTCCAATTAAGTTAACCAAAAGTGGCGATAATGGATTCCTTTGGCAGGAAGCTGAAGTCTTTGTTGTAAACAAAGCCATTCAAGGTAAAGTTTTATTTGATGACTCATAGCATTAATGTCACCTTTAGGTTTTATGTCTTAATTTGAAAACAGTTTGCCTCGAGCTGTATGTGTGTTTGTATGTGGGTGCAAAGTTGTGCATTTTGTTTTGATTTGTTTGTTTTGAGCATTTGAATAAGAGCTGCAACAATTGAATGTTCTTGTTTTCTTATTTCTCCCTGTCAGAAGACGTCAGCTCCTCGTGACCCCCTGCAGCAGCAAGCAATAAGCTGGCGCATGCAATCTCTAGCTTTGCGACTGTACATTAATGCTTGGGTACTAATATACAAGATTGGATTATCTTGTTTTATGTCTCCACTGTTTAGCTTTGAGTCAGCCATGATGATCGCCAATGCAGCAGCTGCCTTTCCTCCCTCATAACTCTCCATCCCATTCATTTATATACATAGGCTGCCTTGGAGTTCAATTAAATCTTTGAACAATTCTATTGTTCTTTGCTGTACTTTGCTCTTTCCTTTTGCAGCTCGTTTGCCAGCTCTACAGTGAAGTTTGTCTCCATAGGGCAAAGGAACAGAAAAAGAAACAGAAAGCCATGAGCACTGGGAATTCTCTCTGACAGCTTTTTTTTTTTTTTGTAATGGCACAAAGAGACAGTTGCAGCCAGATCTAGGAACTGTAAGACCCATCAGGCCGTTAGGGAGTGCGGGAAATGTGCAGAATTTAGCCTGTGGGTAAAAAAGAGCATGCTAAGTATTATCATAGAGCAGAACAAGGAAAACAACAGCTTCCCTCATGTATGCACACATGCATTTAGGGCCAAACATACTAATGTGCATAAATACATGACAATGTGCAGACGCATACACAAACTGGTGAAGGAATGATGTTCTTCTGCAAGGTCGCATTATTTAAGTGTGAGCCTAACAATATTAACAAATTCCACAAACCAGAGTGAGAGAGATAAAGGACAGACATAAGTTTGCAGAGTGGGATGAAGCAGAACGAGGTGGACAAAGAAATCAATACCTTTTACTCTTATGTTTAAAAAAGGGAAGTGCATGGTGAGCATAGAGCCATGGTCGACCTTCAGGTGCCCTGCTGCTTTCCTTTTATGTGCAGAGCAGATTACCATGTGATTTTCAGTGGGAAAAATGAACTCACTCATGCATCGCACTAATTTCATTTACCATTAAAAAAAGAGAAAAAGAACAGTTCTCACAGACTTGCCACGGGCAAGGTGAAAATGCAGAGGAGTGAGGGGTAGTGTCTGTAGGGGGAAACATGACTAAGTCAGCACTTTGTGTTGAATGGTGTGAGAATAATAGATAAGCCAGGAGCCATCAATTCATTCCTTCACATATTCCATCCATTTCCATCTATCTCTTTACATATCTTGAACTCCAGCCCATTAATAGTTCTTGCTCTCTCCAGAGGTGTTGCAAGACTTAGGCATTTATTTCCTGTTGTGGCTGACAATGTGTTTAAAGGGCCAGAACCCATCTTCACAGAGCAGGAATCAAGTTTTTTTTTTTTTTTTTCTTGCACCATCAGCACAGCTGTACTGGCTGTGGCAGAGATGCTTCTCAGTGATTTGTGCAGCAGAAAGAGTTAAGATGGCTGTGCTCTTGACTTCTACTAATCCTATTACTTGAGAGTGCTGCTCTTAGAGGGCTCCAACCTCACATTTATTGGCAATCCTTTGCCATCATAAAGCCTTTTAGCCTTTGGCTGGGCCATTGCTCTCATAAATCTTGCTGATTTTGGGATGTTTGGGTTGTTGTAATGTTACTTATATACATTTGTATGATTATCTTCTTTTACGCTCTCCTCGTCTATCATTCACCTCGAGTTTAACATCTTATATGTTATTTAATTACTTGCTATATTGATGCATGGTTTTATTAACACTATCCAGGCATAAAACACGTAAGAGTAAGAAAGAACACTCCAAAACAACCAGTGCTAGCTGTAATGCTTCTAATTTCCTCCTTAGCTGATCTCTAAATGCTTGTGATTTGTCACTGCCACTAAAGCACAGAATAAATTCACTCTTTCACCTCCCTATGCCTCCTCCTTCTCGCTGTCTAATTCATCTCATTTCCGCCTCGCGGTTGGTTCAGTCCCCACCTCCTTTCAGCGCTGGGCTCCTCCAGCGGCCAGACTAGCACTGTTGGCTGCTCCGTATTCTGGGGCCGTTGTGTCTCCGGTGGAGAGTGATTGTGCCGGTGGCAGGGAGGTCAATTGGAAGAAATTGCGTTGCAGCCACCGTGGAGCTGAGGCGAGAGAGAACAAACTGGATATTAGCCCAATCCTTGTAGGCTGGCGTGTTTACACCATCTATCCCAACCCCCACCACCCACACAGCCACAGTCTTCAACAGACACACACACACACCCTCTCACATTTTCTCATTGTGGTCATTGTCTGCTTAGTAGTGAACCTTGCCATAGATGTATAAACATTATGGCACAATCTATCACACAGTATATCCCATTTTAGATGCCTGAATAGACTTGCAGCGATTGCAGTTAGAGAAAAGGGGGGCTTTTAGATGGTACTCCAGCACTTACAGCCCTCTGAGTTACCCACATGCCCCGACAGTCTTGTTAGCCAGGCCTGCAGAGTAAAGACACGCTGCTTAAGTTCCCTGTGTGCTGGCACTTGCAGTAGCTGCGAATTAAAAAAGTGTAAATTCTGCTTCTGGTGGCAAAGTTCTTGCTGCCTGCTCACTTTGTTCTCTCCCCAGGTGACAAAAAATTGTTTCAAAGAATATCGGTTAGTACACTGGTAGCCTTAAAGGTTAAAAGGCAATGAATTGATTCTTTGAAAGTTACCAACACAACAGTCATAAAAATATATGCTGCCCATTTCAGAAGAAAAGTAGTGCCTGTGCTTAACTATCTTAAATATGTATACATTTTTTTTTTTTTTTTTGTAATCTCTCATGGACAGCACTACAGCAATTTCATCATTATATCTATCTGCATTATTGACAAATAAATACCGTTATGCAGAGGTGCTGACTGAGACAACACTATAATTACTATCTGTTATGGTTAAACTTGATTATTGAAGCCAGAACTTCAATTGCAGTAAATGAAGTGAAATTCCATCCATCTTCTGCTTGTTCAGAAGTCAGATCACGGGGGGCAACAGCTTGAGCAGGGAGGGCCAGACATCTCGTTCTGCAGCCACCTCTTCCAGCTCTTCTGGAAGGATTGCAAGGCGTTTCCAGGCAAACCAGGGGACATAGTCTCTCCAGCATGTCCTGGATCTTCATTTCATCCTCCTTAACCCATGGTGTCCACCACCGAGTTTGAGGATGTCCACGGCCAAAAGCCCCAACAACCTTGCAGCCACAGCTCAAGGCAGCCACCTCAACAATTGAGTTGCAGAATGTGGCTCATTCTGATTCACTGTCCCCCACCTCAGCTGGGATGTGGTTAAAGCTCTTCCATAGCTGTGAGTTACAGATCTTTCTGATGGGTTCTTCTGCAAGGCAGTCCTAGCAAACCCTTACTACATATTTGTGTCTACTGGGTCTGCCATGTTTCTTCCCCTTGATCTGATCCAACTCACTACCAGGTGGTGATCAGTGCAGTGGTAGTCACCAATCAGATGACACAACTACAAAGTCATTGATTGAGCTACAACCTAGGGTGTTCTGGTGCCAAGTGCACTTATGGACACCCTTATGTTTGAAAATGGTGTTCATGATGGACAAAATGTAACTAGCACAGAAGATTGCTTGGGTTCAGATCAGTGAAGCCATTCCTCCCAATAACACCCCTCCAAGTCAGGCTGCCATGACCCGCTTGGGCATTAAAGTCATTCAACAGAATAAAGGAGTCCCCAGCTGATGTGCTTTCCAGCATCCCTGTTAAGGACTCCAAGAAGGTTCCTTAGATAGAGAACTTTACTAATTGGCTTTTCTATGTATGTGACTGTTCCTGTAAACTGCCTTGAGACAACTTTGTTGTGATTTGGCACTATATAAATAAACTGAATTGAATTTAATTGAATTGAAGAAGGCTGTATACTCTGAACTGCTGTTTGGTGCATAGGCACAAACAACCATCAGAGCCTGTCCTCCCACCCAAAGATGCAGGAAAGTTACTCTCTTATCTACCGGGGAAAACTACAACACACGGGCACCAAGTTGGGGGGGGGGGGGGGGGGGGTTAAGAGTAGACTCACACCAGCTCTGCAAGTAGAATAAGGTCCAGCCCCTCCTAAAGAGCTTGGTTCTGGGGCCCATGTCGTGTATCAAGGTGAGCCCAACTATATCTACTTAGTAGCTCAACCTCACACAAACTCAGGCTCCTTCCCTGCCAGAGAGGTTACATTCCATATCCCAAGAGCCAGATTTGGCAAGCCATGGTCAGAGTGCTAAGGCTCCTGCCTTTGGCCACTGCACATAGTGTCTTGCACCTGACTCGTAAGGCCCCTCCTGCAGGTGGTGGGCTCACAGGAAGTCAAACCCATGTTGCTCATTGGGGCTGAGTCCGATCAGGCCCCATGGTTAGAGACTTGATTACCAGGTGCTCACCGATCAATGATGAGTCCAGCTACAGGCAGGAGGTGGAACGCCTGGAGAGCTGGTGCAAAGAGAATAACCTTCACATCAATGTGAAGAAGACGAGGGAGATGATTGTGGACTTCAGAAGGAACAAACACACCTAAACCCCCCTGAACATAAGAAGATCTGCATTGGAAGTGGTCTCCAGCTACAAGTACTTTGGTGTACACATGAATGACAACCTCAGCCGGGGCAACAGCACCACCAGCCTGATGAAAAAAGCTCATCAGAGACTGTACTTCCTCATGGGGCTGAGACGAGCTGGTCTGGGAAGCTCAGTCCTCACCTCCTTCTACAGGTGTGCAGTGGAGAGCATCCTGTGCTCCAGCATCAGTATGTGGCATGGAGGCTGCACAGCTGCAGAAACAAAAGCTTTGCAGAGAGTGGTGAAGGTTGCACAGAAGACTGTTGGAGTCAGTCTCCCCACCATCACATACATTTACACCTCCAGGTGCAGGAAGAGGGCCACTTGCATCACGAAGGACCCCACTCACCCAGCACACACACTTTTTGCCCCACTCCCCTCAGGAAGGAGGTTGAGGAGCATTAAGTGTAGAACCACTAGACTGAGGAACAGCTTCTACCCTGAGGCTGTTTGACTCATGAATCTCTAACCAGCATAATCCCTGTGAAAAATCAAATCATGTCGCTGCTGATCTGTTTCATGTTGATGTGTTCATGCGTGCTCATCTGCTCACACAGACTCATACTCATGTTCGTGATGCTGTTCGACATAATGTTTTTATGCTATTAGTGCTTAGTGCATTTTTAGTTGATGTTTTTATTAGTTCATATTTTAGATGTTATTACTGTTTTTCTTTGACATTTTATTGTTCGATGTAACTGGGACTCTGTGTACATAGTTTCACTCCATCACATGTACCACATGTGGTGCGAATGATAATAAAGAATCTCTGACTCTGACTAGCCCCTACCCCAGGCCCAGCTCCAAGGTGGAGCCCCGGTAACTCACATCTGGGCAAGGGATACTGACCTCCTAGCTGATTTCTGTCCATTTGAGTTTTTGGAATCACTCTTTGTCTGGTCTGTCACCTTGGCCCAATCTGCTTTGAAAAACCCAACCAGCATAGCTCCTTGGATCATTCAAGCACACAAACTCTTCCACCCAGATAACATTTATTCATTCATTCATTCAACTTTTATTTAAATAGATAAGTCACATTGAGCCTCGTGGCACATGGCGATTCAAGGAGTACAGTGAAATTGCTGCCACAATTTATTTCAAAATCCATGTTAAAATAAAACATTATACCATAGCACATTTTGGCACAACAGTTTGTAAAGTTTGGCCATGTGACAAAATCACTTTGACTTCTTTCTGACAGTGGAGGTTTCTGAGGCAAATATTTGAACGTTACTTTTGGTGATGCTTAGTGATGCAGTTGGGCAACAATGTTGCCTCACACCAAGAAGGTCTTTAGCTGGTGTTTGAATTAGTTTTGTCTGTGTGCGTGTGTGTGTGTGTGTGTGTGTGGGGGGGGTGAACTGTACTCTGTATATCCCTCACTAACGTGGTGATAGGCACCAACTCCTCTCAACTGAACAAGGTCATGTGACTATAGAAAATGGATGGATGGAGGGGTAATTTATATAAATCTGCAAACTAACTCCAAACTCTATTTTTGCTATTCCGCTTAGTGAAAGCTTTTAAGCGCTTGTGTTATTTAGTAATATTCCTGAATGATACTATTTAATTTTTCTTGGCCTTAAAAGCTTTTAATTGCTGTATATTTTCAAGAAGTTTTCAAAGTTGGTCTGCTAACAGAAGTTTTGTATATGGCAAGTGCATTAATGTTTTTTTACATCAATATTTGTCACCATTTTTCTGTATACTTTCTTCTAGTTCTAGCATAAAACTGTGTAATAAAAATTAAACTAAATTACAAAAAATTGCATATTTTTGTTTTTACCAGAGAGGTAACTAAGCCTAATCAAATTTAATGATCTGAGAAAACGTTTACTATGTATTTTTAATGTATTAAATGTATTTTACCTTTACCACCAAGAGCAGTGTGTCTGTCAATGGAAAACGATGTTGTTCTGCCACCTATCTGATCTGATAGGGCTATCAGGAAGCTTCATCCACATTTTAATGGAAGCTGGCAATGGCAATTTCCGGCTGAGACCTTTTGTTGTTGTGATGAGTAATTAACAATGGCCTACAAAGATGTTGGTGTGAATATTTAATAGTGACAAAGCGGGGGAGTGAACAGACAGCGTTAAAACTACAACTTATGTATAATTCATAGTCATTGACAGTGATTGGACTAGCTCGCTTCTCTCTTTTCTTTTTTCATTATGTGCACTCTCTCTTCTCCCTTTACAGTACATCCCATGGTACTCTGGATTCTTCTTGTACAGAGAAAATCCAGTGTGGAGTGGCACTTCATAACTTGTTAATCTTTTTATTCATGGTAATGATGGGTTTTAATGTACTGTACAGCGTAGCGCTCGGGGTTTGGTTGTAACACACTTGGAAATGATCTGAGGGAGGGTTTATTTGAGAACTGGTTTTAATTCAGACTCAATAACTAGAATGTTGTTGTGGGAGAAGATGTGACCTCTAATGTCTGCTCATGCTGCCTCTGTCAGATCCTTCACGGCTTAGTTCAGCAGACTAACACTGGTTCAGGTTTCACAGTCTCAGACTGTCAGGGCCAGACAGCCTGCCTTTCCTCTGAATTTCCCCAGTACAGCATACATGTGCACCCTGTTACCTCCCTGTCTCTCTCTCTCTCTTCAACCCCTCCTTTTTCCATTATTTGCTCTGACTTGCTGTTTGCTGCGGCGCTCTTATCTCCCTGGCCTTACTATCTCAGCCTCTCTTCGTCCAGGAGCACCAGTACAGTCCCTCATTTGCAGAACTATTCTAACACTTTTTCTTCCATACAGGATTTTGAGCACATTTCACACCTTCAGATGATCTATCCACTCAGCTGTGCCATAGAAAAGCATTTCCTTTGCAGATGCTGAGTAGCATCATGCCGGCCAAAAGAGCAGATTCTACATGATTGGATTCCACCAAGTTGCCCACACATACAATATCACATATACACCATATAAAGCAAGATGGATGGAGTGATTAGAAAAGAACACATGGTTTGACATGTATTAGTTGCTTCTTAGTTCAAATATTTTCTTATTTCCTTGCAACACTGGTCCTGGGTTCACTTTTTTACAGCTGAAATTGATTGCCTTGTTGCTCAGCATCTCTCTTTCACACTTATGTTCCCACTCTCGCTTTCTCTTTTTGTCCCAAGCCAGTTGGAGGGAGTAAATAACTATTGATTCAGGCCAGCTAAAGCACTAGCTGAGATGCTATTGCGCTATAACCATTCCCTTTTGTCTTTGGTCCCTATTGTATTGTTTGTGCATGTTGATTGTACAGGAAGTTCAGTATGCAGTTTTACACAGTTGGGAAATACTAATAATTCTGTGTTGGTATATCATGCTTATTTTTCTTGTTCAGTTTTGGGTCTTCTCCATGTAGACTTGACAGAGGAAGTATTTTTTTTATTAAATTTTATTTATTGTCCATGCAGGAAAAAATATATATATTTTTTTTTAATTAGTCTTTTTTTTTTTTTTAGATCATTTTTGTTTAGATTTTAAGGTCAGTTATGATCATTGTTTAAAAAAGGATATTTTTTACTAATATTTTTCAAGTTGATGTATGTCCTCAGTCATTCCTAATTTATCCACAAGAGCTTGGTCTTAGTTTGACGTCGTCTGATAGGGTAAAAAGGGTAAAGGCAGTGGTTTTATTTGGATTAAACAAAGAGAGCTCCTTACGTCGATAAAATACAGATGTCTGCGCAGACGTTTTATGTTGAGTGTGCTGATGTGCTTAATGTGCTCATTAAATCAGCAACAGCTACACATGTGTTTCTGTTCATTCTGCCCACATGAGGCAGATTCCTAATTCAATCTGCAGCCTCCCTGGTTAGCCACATGTGCTAATGCCTGCAGCAGGCCTTGATGCAGCTTGACACCGCAGCGCTCAAGATCCAATCTGTTTGGAGGCTGTTGCCAGGATGGCTCTGCTGAAATGGCGAGGTATTTGGATATTTAGCATGGTGGCATTTACATAATGAGTGTTTGGATGGGAGAGTAAAGGGGTTTTAATGGAGGTAGAGGACTCGGCCACTTTTGGCCTCTTAAGCACTCAGGGGAAACTCTGGTGACCACAGAGATGGCAGCTTCATTAGAGTTTTCATTTCTTTTTTAATCAGGCAGTCTAGTGAGGTAAGGGAGCTAAAATAACCTCTATTAATAGAGACACACACTGTCCATCAGGATATGAATGTCCTTCAGTCGGGGGGTGGGGGGGTGGGGGGGGCATACAACTGCAAAAACAATTATTTTAAAATAATCAGGAGTTAATTATAATAATTATATTTTCCCTTATTTTACATTTTCCTGACTAAACAAATTATTCTAAAGCTGGCAAATGCAAATGCCTGATGTTTTTATACTCAGCCTAAGAGAGTGAGTCATCCTTGTTATGGTGTCACCCCATCACCTTTGCTTTGGTGAAGACACAAGACAAATCTGACCCCACACTGGCTACAGTGACACACTAATGATTGTGACAAAGAGACAATGGGAGCAGAAGATCATTGCTGGACGCCTGTTAGAAGCATAAAGACAGTTGTCTCATCTTTGAGTCACTGACATTCACTCTTCAGGCAGAGCAATATTAGCTCTGGTTAAAGATTCAAAATACATGACGAGCTCTTCTTTTTTCCACTTCCTGCTTAGCAGATTTCACCACAACGCAACTAACTAGACTGCTAGTTGTTGAAAGTTGATGACACATCCCAGTATCCTTTCTGGATTTCATTACTCGAGTTACCTCATGTTAAGGACATTATACTTTTATCATCAACTTGACTGCTCTCATTTATAATATTTCCAAATTCTTTCTGTTGCTTTAAACATTTAGAAATGTGTGGTATTTAAGATCATCTGATTGAATCTGACTTTCTGATAAGAAGAACAAAACAATGTTTGAGGAAGAAGTAGTCAAACTGGTTACTTTATTAAACTCTAGTTTTTAGTAGAAAAGTATTTTATGTAGGGCTGCACAATAAATTACATATTTATTGTCATTGCGATATCAGTGAGTGCAAAATCCATATTATTATCCATAAATATTAATACTTTTTGATAAATCCTATAGTTAAAATTGGCTTGTTATGCTGCCTTAGACTTAGGACAAATTAACCTCATTTCGTAAAATGAATTGTTACAAATTAATAGTTTTCATTTGGTACAATTTCTATCTTAACATGATTCTCCACCTGCCATTGTGTATCTGTTCCTCTCAAACCCAGCTGGTCGAAGCAGATGGCCGCTTGTCCTGAGCCTGGTTCTGCTAAAGGTTTCTTCCTCATGAGGGAGTTTTTTCTTTCCACTGTCGCCTTCAAGTTTACTCAAGATGAGAGTCTGCACTGAAGTTAAATTCAAAGCAGTCTGCTCCTAAAATAAATAACGTTGTTAACTTGTTTATATATATATATATATACACGTATATATACATATATATATATATATACGTATATAAATGAATGTTTCTGTTCGGTGCACTGAGATGACTTTTGTTGTAACTTGATGCTTTATAAATAAACTGATTTGAAAAAAGAAGAACATAACACTTGACAGCTTGGACTGTAATTAATCCCAAACCATTATATTTTAATTATCAGCTAGTCGTGCTCTGCATGCAAAATTTGGTCACCCTAAAAGATTCTCACTGGTCCTGACGTCCACACCTGTTTTATATGATAGTGATGAAAGCAGAGAACGTAAGGAGTGAAGAAAAATATGTTTCTCATACGTGCAAAATTTACAAGTTTTTCTAAAATCATGCAGCTTGGTTGTTATGTTTGGTTTATTGTGTTTTAAAACAGAGATTTGGACAAAACACATCTAAAATTGATATTGGGAAATTTAGGATAGAAATGTGGATTTTAATGATTTGCAAAAGGTTTGTTATTTAAAGAGTTAGGGAAAAAAAGAAAGACCAAAAATCGAACAGAAAAGTACAAAACTGTTTAGAAAAGTAAATTTCCAGAGTGTTTGCTCTGTGTAAAATAATAAGAGAACCACTTCTAAGCGAAGTGGTGTGTATTATCAAAACAAAAATAAGTTCCTTGTTGTAAAAAATGCCAGAATTATTAATCACTTTCTGTGAAAATATTTCATTTTATCAACATCAAAACGCAAGAATGAAGCAATTTCTGCAGCCACACGACACAGAAAATAAACTGAAATGTAAATTAAATCAATTTGTCTACTCCAGGAGAGAGAGTGCGTGTATGCGGTTGTTTCTTGTGCGTGTGTGCACGAGTGTCTGTGCACATACAACAACAGAAAGCTGAGAATGGCTCGCTCCCAAGTTGAAACTAGCAATCCTGCAGGGTTCCAGTGAGCGATGTTCTCAGTTTGGCCACGGCTTCACTACAATTACACACCGGCATATTTTACAATCAAGCGCTGGTTCATGTCTTAGCTTAAGCCTCACCAGAAATTGACAATATTATTTCCCTCTAAATATTAAGTTTCCCCCAGCATTAAGAGAGTTGAGTGCACTTCAACTGAACACAGCAATCTTTCAGGTTGTGTTTGTGTGCATCAACCCACTTTCACGGCAATGCCTCTGGATTTTTTGTTTTCTTCTGAAGAACATTTAGCCTCCCTGTTGTTTATTCTTTAAGACACAAGCACATTGGTGCTCACAAATTCACATCATTAATCTGATTTATGTGCACTCGTTTGCAATTGTGAGGCAGAACATGAATGTGTTTAGACAAGCGTTGTAACATTCGCACTAGAGAGTTGTTTCTCGCTCGGCCTTACTGGAAAAGTAGTGAACGGAGAACGAGAGGAGTGCTGCGTATTGTGAAGTCCCCGTCTGCTGTAAAGTGGGGCACTGACACTTTCAATCTGTTCCCTTTGTGTTTGTCCCTCCTACACTGCTCTCTATCATCTACATCATTGCTCTCATCCTTAATCTTTCCTCTTGTCTCTGCTTGTTGTTCTTGTGAGCCCAGCCTTGGTCTGCCTTATAAGGCAGTGATGGATGTCCTGGAACGGCGTGGCTTTGGCTTAAGTTACAGTGTGAGGCTGTTAAAAGCAGCCTAATGTATTGAATAAATTCTTTGTGATTGTGTCTGTAATGGTATCCCTGCAAAAAAAGTCACCTTAAATGGCAAGTAAACATTTTTAACCATGCCTTTCTCATACTGTAATTACTTTGTGGTTGTGCAGCTTTTCCGTGATGGATTATGGGAAATGTTTTGTGCTGTGTGGATACAATATAAGCCAAAATGACCACATCCTCCTGAGCCAGAGGGACAAATCATGGGATTGTTCTCTCCTGTTTATTTTTTTTTAGCATCATACCCCTTTACAAATGATCGAAAGCACCGTGAGAAACAAAGAAACTGCCTTTTTTCCCCCTAATGTTAGTTTAATGTAACAAAGTTATTGCTTAGGTTATGGTTATGATGGAGTCATTTTTGCAATTTTGTTTGTACTTATAGAAAGTGCTCTGCCTGTGGTATTATATATCTGTGATACTTTTCCTTTATCTCATTCTAAGAAAGGGCAGGAGGTAAACTCATTCAATTATTAACCTTTCAAGCTCTGTTGGGTCAGGAAAACAGTTATATTACAACCAATCAGTGTGAAATGGTGAATACATTTATTCTCAATTTGCTGGTCTAAATCTTTTCTCCACACTTACAAGAATAAAAAATGCCCACATGTAGAAATGTTTACGGCCGTCATGTTTTTGCTCTTGTCTGTGTGCATTTGTTTGTCTGCTGTGTCAGCAAAATATTCAATAAACTACTGGACATACCTTTGAAAAACTCTAAGAAAATAATCATTGAATGCTTGTTAGTAACTGAATAATTTAGAGTCAACCATATTTAAGATGCCACAGCTATGTCACTTTGGTAAACTCATAAATGTTTAAAAGTCAGTCGGTTTCACAGATATTGAGCTAACACTTGGTTAGCTAACATCTTAGACTCGTCCCCAATGCACAATGTGAGCACTACACAATGCATAACATCTTTGCTTAAGATGTTAGCATTATCTGTTATCATCAATACTGTCTCTCTGTTAGAAAAATATCTCCTGAATCACTAGATCAACTTTATAGAACTCAGAATTCTGGAATTACACTAACTGAAGATGCTAACCACAGATAATTCATTCAACCTTTATTTATGCAGATTAGTCTCATTGAGTCATGAGGCGAGAGACCTGTAACCGACCTCAGCCAACACAACAATCACCAGAATGTAGTCAAACGTGCAGACGCTGAGCTAAAGTTTGATGTGGTGGGAGCTGAGAGCCATGCTCAACACATACTCTCAGTGCTAACATGTCTCGCAACATCTTGGCTGGGGCCACAACACCACCAGCCTGATCAAGAAAGCTCATCAGAGACTCTACTTCCTCAGACGGCTGAGACGAGCTGGTCTGGGAAGCTCAGTCCTCACCCCCTTCTACAGGTGTGCAGTGGAGAGCATCCTGTGCTCCAGCATCAACGTGTGGCATGGAGGCTGCACAGCTGCAGAAAGAAAAGCTTTGCAGAGAGTGGTGAAGGCTGCACAGAAGACTGTTGGAGTCAGCCTCCTCATCATCACAGACATTTTCACCTCCAGATGCAGGAAGAGGGCCACCTGCATCATGAAGGACCATACTCACCCAGCACACACACTTTTTGCCCCACTCCCATCAGGCAGGAGGTTGCAGTGCATTAAGTGTAGAACCACTAGACTGAGGAACAACTTCTACCCTGAGGCTGTTAGACTCATGAATCTCTAACCAGAATAATCACTGTGAAAAAAAAGTCACTGCAATGCAACTTTGATTGGTGACATGTGCTGCTGATTTTCCATGCTGCTGATCTCATCCTGCTGATTATTTCATGCTGCTGTGTTCATTCATACTCATCTACTCACACAGACTCATGTCCGGGCTGCTGTTGTTCGGCACATTGTTTTGCACTATGTGTTTGGCCTATTTCTTGGTTTATATCTTAGATCCTTATTTATTGTTTCTTTTTATAATTGATATTTTGCTATTGTTGGATGTAACTGGGATCCTGTGCACACAATTTCATTCCACCTCATGTACCACATGTGATGTGAATGATAATAAAACATACTTGAACTTGATCTAGAACACTGCTTAACATAATTTCCAAGTTTTGAAAACATCTTTTCTTTTCAACATCAGATAAACTAAGTTTAACACGTTTTCCTTCAAGGGCAACAGACAAACATTCCTTTAATGAATGGTTTCATTCATTTACCGCTTTTCCTTCACTGTAAAGAGTTTGTTTATTGGAAATTATGTGACAAATTGAAATAGTAGGTCAGATATAATTGAAATGAATAAAAAGAACAGATTTTCCCCTCATGTTTTAAAACACTTTTTTTTGGTATATTGATTCACCCACGATGTAACTTGTGATCTAATAAACTATAATGTAGGTTACCATATTGAAGCTATGATTTAACATTAACTTACAAAGCTGTATTTTTAAAATGTTTCCTAGAAGCTAGGGCAGGAACTGAGACTGTTGTAAATAAAGAATCAGAGATTGCACACATAAAACAGGAAGCAGAAGGTTACTATAAAGGTCACCGAGGCTGACTGAGTGATAAAATTCAAAGTATGCTGGAATGATACGTAACTTTACTTTCATACATCAAACTAAAGGTTTAAAGCACACTGAAGGAAGCTGATTGACAGGATCCTGAGAGTAAACATAGGTTTCAGTGCTTTCTGTGAGCACATGAACACATGAAAACACATATTCTCATGCACACCAACACTTTTTCCACTGGTGCACAATCCCCAGGGAAAGCATGTACCACAGGAGACTGTGGAGATAAATGAGGTCGGGATGGCGGTGGATTGCAACGAGATGGAGGAACAGGGTAGGGAACAAACAGGAGACTCTAATGAAGTATGAAGGGCTGAACATGGCCACATGGTTCATGCCAAGTACCACCAGCTGCCCTCCCCCAGAGCTCCACCTGCTCCAGGGATACAGTGAGGCGGATGGCTCACTTCCAAGCAGCGGCTCTCAAATTTTAACCCGCTATGCTCATCCTCAAATACTAAAGAGGTAAAAGATAAAGAGTGATACAAAACAAAGCCATAAAACAAATGCTGGACTAAATAAAAAACTTTAAATTTGACATGACTTTGTGCATTTTAACCCTTTTTCTAGTCATTGTCATACAAAGGTGGTGAGGTTGGGAGTGTGTGTGTGGGGGGGGTTGGCGGGTTACAGTTTTGTCTTTCTCTTCTCAGCTTGTCCCTGTCTTCGTACACAGTCTTTTAAAGAGCAACATAAAAACGGTGTTGCAAAAATGTCAAAGCCATTACCGTATCACTCACACAGCCTGCTCTTTACTTCGCTCTTTTCCTGTTATTTAAACGTGCCAGTCTTCATAAGTGCTCACCACTTTGCATGCGTTCAAGCCAAACTGCACCTGTGCCACCACCGCCTTGTCTTTCAAGCACAATTATGCTTAAATGACAAGGTGACCCCCTGCGTCTTTACCCTCCTTCATCCTGTTTCCCTATTTTTCATTCATGCTTACTACTTTGAACAAAGTGAGCTTTTGGATTTGACAGCAACAAACTGTGACCGTGGGCCTCATCCATAATCGATGTAAAGTTTCCAAATTAAATCTGGTTCACCAGCATTTAGATTATTCCAGCTCCACAAAAACCTTCTTGAATATGGAATATAAGACAACTGAATGGCGATGCAGGCACATTGGAGCCTGATTACAATTGAAAATGTGGGAACAAAGACACGGTTTATGGCTGTTTAGCTACATGGAGCATTTAAAATCAGAGGACCTGACTTTGTAACCTTCTGTTATTACTCTTGTTGTAATTTTTCTTTATTTTTTCATCAACCATACATGCAAACCTCTTTTTGACATCTAAAACTACATTTTTATGTCTATAAACTGTCATTTTATAGGCAAATTTAGCTTAATTTTGAATAGATGTCTTTTCTTCTTTCAAAATGACTAAGATTTCAACACCTACAAGTTCCAGGCTGACGATATATACAGGAGCAAAATGAAATCACTTTTTTTTTTTTTTTTTTTTAATGAACTTGAGGACAGTTTTTAATTCATTCAACCTTTATTTAGACAGGTTAATCCCAATGAGCCTCAAGAACTCATTTACAAGAGAGACCTGATTATTTTGAGCTCCTGTGTGGTATTACACATTTCCTTGTTTACATTTACACAAATTTGTATCCCTGTTTTACCACTTCATTAAAGGTAATCATTGGAATTACATGTACAACTGAATATCTTGTGAAGTTACCCCAATGGCCACAACAAACAGCTGACCTTAGAAAATACAAAAATGGATTTAACTCTGTCAATCTTACAATTATTGAACTAGATGTCTGCGATGTGTATACAATTATTTTGAGAATTTGTCCAGCATAGCTACAACTCCATCATCTGTAAACTTATCATAATCTTAGTTATCATCCCTTTAATGAATATTAGGCTTTAATTTTTATTTTATTTTTTTTTAAAGAGAACATGATTTATTAAAAGTAAAAATAAAAAAGCAATAATACTTCTCACAATGGTAACGGTGCACCTTACAGTATATTTTACCAACATGCAGCTGTATATTAAAGTAAAGGAACTTTATGAAGTAAAGCGTTATGTTATGAGTTACCGCTGGCAGGAAACCCATTTTTGCACTTTAGTGGAAACGCTCATACAGTGAGAAATCTGAGCATGACTGGGATGGAGGTTTAAAGCTTTTGGAAGAAGAAGATTTTGCTGGGCTCCATGCCACAGCGGGACAAAAATATATCTAATGGGGACGAATAACCCACTGTGGATATAGGTTCCTCTTAAACTGGATGACTAAATTGATGAATGAAGTAAAAGATTAAATTTGCTTACAGCACATCGCTTCGTTTTCAACTGCTGTAAGTAAAAATGTCTGAGAACAAAACAGCAAAAGTCCTAATATTGTTTATCAACTAGAAAAATAGCAACTCATGTAAAAAAGCAGTGTGAAAAAATTCTTAAATAGTAAATGATTTTGCTGAATCTTGCTGAACAAGCTCAAACTGAATTGTTAAAGCCAATGTAAAAAAACATATTATCTAAGCATTAAAAGCTATTGTTTAAGTTTAAGTAAAAGTTTATAGAGTTCGATAAAAGCTAAAAGTAGCAAAAGGCTACTTGAAAGGCAAAAGTAACTAACAATATCAACGTTTAAGTAACAGCTGTAGTAGAACTGTATAGCAGATATAAAGTAGCAAAAAGCTAGCTAAAAGAATGAAAGCATTAACAACAAAAAAGGTTAAATCGTGTCATCTGGACCAGTTTCTTTGAGTGAGAAACGTTTCATCCCCCATCCAGAGGACTTAGTCAGTCTGCCAACCAGATCTGTCCCATAGGTAGCCTTCACTGCTGTTTCAAGCCAACCTCCTGTTGGAATCTCAGAAGCAGGCTTTTAACGCAAGCTTACAACCTTTTTCTGAACCACTTTGGACTTGGTTGTCCTCAGGCTGTTTCTGTTAGTAGCAAGTCATCTGGCCTAAAACATTTGATTGTTGTACATGATGTTTGATTGTTTTGGATGGGTGTGTGTTGCACGTGTTAAAAGCCCAATTTTGAGATTCCAACAAGAGGTTAGCTGGAAACGCAGCAATGAACTATGGGACAGATCTGGTTGGCAGGCTGCAGACTGAGGACGTCCTCTGGATGGGGTAAAAACTGTTTCTCACTTAAAGAAACTGGTCCAGATGACACGATTTAACCCTTTTTGTTGTTATCTACCTGGATGATTGAGCTTACACTTTAAAAAAATATATATGAAAGCATTACTTTATGGCTAAATGGACAAAAAGGCTAGCTAAAGAGTAAATATAACAAAATTCAAGTGAGAAGCTGTATTTAGTAAAATGTAGCTAAACGTTTAAAATATCAAAAGGCTAGCTAAAAGCTAGAAGTAGGAAAATGGGTACCACTTTACAATGAGGCTCCCCTTATAGATGGCTAATACAGATAGATATGTTATTAATTCCTCTATAAACACTTTATAAATCATTAATAACTGCTTATTATGCATTAACTAAGGGTGACAGAGAATCAAAACTGACCAGTTTGTTGCCAAATAGTGAACCAAATCTGTTCACCTATATATTTCATCAGTAAACATTTCATACTAAGTTACTACCTTGTAAGCATAATAAGGATTTGTAAACCTATTTCTTTAGCATTTAATATTGTACTTTATCACAGCATTATAAGTATCTACAACTAATAATATATCCTAAAGAAATAGGTTTACAAATACTTATTGTGCTTACAAGATAGTAACTTGGTCTGAAATGTTTAATACAACAACTCTAGATTAAATATATAGGTAGAAGATTTGGGTCACTATTTGGCAACAAACTGGTCAGTTTTGTCTCAGTCACCCTTAATTAATGCATAATAGGCAGTTGTTAAGTCTTTATAAAGTGTGTGTAGAGGAATTAATAACATATCTATAAACTATTTATTAGCCATCTATAAGAGGATCCTTATTGTAAAGTGGTACCAGAAAGTGTTAGCCAAATTAGCAAAACAATAACTAAAATTAGCAAAATTTGAGCTTAAAGCAGCAAAAGGTTAGCTAAAAGTTAAAGTAGCAAAATGCAAGATAAAACTAAAAGTAGCACGTTTTGTGAAAACCTAAAAAGTGTATGATTAGACAATAAAAAAAGCCAATTTGCAGTAATAAGAGTTACTTTCTGTAGGGAAAATATTTAGATACAAATTTAAAAACATAAATGTTACAGAACCCTTTAAGTCATGGCACCATCTTCTAAATGAGCTGAACATTTTGATGTATAAATGGCTAAAATGGCACAAAGGACGCAGCATCAAGTAATCTGCCAGAAGTATAAAAACAAGAAAACAAAAGTAAGTCCGAATAAAAACAACAAATAAAAACAGAATTTGGGATTTATGACATTAACATAAAAAAAAACAAAGGCACATTTTAAACATTTGATAATCGGTCTTATCATTGCTCCAACGTCTAACTGGACAAGTAGAAAATGTAATTTCATGACATCTAGACACAAAAGTCCTCCTTGTAGAGGCTGTCGACAGATGTTGTGCTGTGTCGGTATGTGCAGATGTGCATACTGACACAGGTCTAACAAACAGGCAGGAAGTCAGAGGTAGAACAACTGTTTTGCTTGCACTTTTTCTTCCAGCTCCATGTGATAAGCGCTCTGTGGCCTGTTTTTTCCATGCCCTTCATTAAAACATCCTTAATCTGCATTCTTTCTCTATCCTTTCTGAGTGTATATTTGAATCTGTACATGTGCATGTGTGTGTCTGTGTATGTGTGCAAACCAGCTCAGGACTAGGCCCAGGGAGAGATAATGAAATAATAACTCTTATCAAACCACAGCAGGCTGAGTGGAGCTCTGCGAGTCGCTCTTTCTCTCCTCTCTGCCTCCTTGTCTTTCCCTGCTTCCCTCTCTCTGCCTCAGCACTCTTCTCTCAGGCTGATTCCTGCGCTGATTCCCTCTGCCACTCACACGCTGCTGCTGCTGCAGCTGCCAGTGCGCACGGTGCTGCTGCTGAAGCATACAGTGTTAATCCAGCTGTAGTGTAGTGTGTAGTATGTAGCTTGTGATGATAACTGTAGGGAAAAGTGCTGGTTTTAGATAGGTGCAGCTTAGTTGAGCTCCAGGGTCTCCATTAGTGTGTGCGGGGAGGTTGTTTGTGTTGGAATAAATAAAAGTGTAGTACACGGATACAGTTTTAGTTACTATGATGGTTTTATTTGTCAATTGTAAAAGTAGGTTGATGAAAGTCATCCGCATTATAAATCCTCAGCTATTCCTTACCCTAAACATTAATTATTCACATGTTCAAAATGAATGTTTTTCCTTTTAACTCTATTTTGCATTATTCTATATCTCGAACTTCTGCCCTGCTTTTCACACTGTAAAAGTGTTGTGGAAAGGTGAGCAACGTGTCGTAGAGCTTCGAGCACTGTCAACCCACTAATGAACAGTGTGAATTTAATTATTGCCTGTAGCCCAAGTTGAAAAGGTTATATTGTTTGTGTGTCTGTTTCATTAGCAATATATCTCATAATCTACAGGATGAATTCAATGAAACGTCTATAACATAATCATTTGATGTACATCTACAACTGATCATCTCTAGGAGATCACCTCCCCTCCCATATTGTGTGCCATGTTTGCCTCAAAGTTTGCCTCTAAGTAGACCTGCTTGTACACTTAACAGATTTAAAAATTAATTTGTCCCTACATCAGTCAGATTGTTAAATAAAGTAGGCATATAATATTGTGTCATGCTGCTGATGCTCTGGTCTGATGTGTTGTTTCCTTTACTTGCTGGAATGTATGTGGGAATGTGCAATATTTGTTTTTATTGAGCAATATGTGTTTTTTATTTTATTGTGTGTTCACATGACTTTTAATAGTTTAATAGTCCGTCCGTCCGTCCGTCCTTCCATCCATCCATCCATCCATCCATCCATCCATCCATCCATCCATCCATCCATCCATCCATCCATCCATCCATCCATCCATCCATCCATCCATCCATCCATCCATCCATCCATCCATCCATCCATCCATCCAAGTGTTCAAGTCAATGTGGTTTGTATATTTTTCATAAAACCGCTGGACATAAGTTTTTGTAACTTTTAGAAAGTAGTCATTGGATTCACATCTGCTGCTGATTATCCATGCTGCTGATCTCTTGCCTTTAAGCTGTTGTATTCATACCCATCTGCTCACAACAGACTCATGTTCAGGCTGCTGTTTAATGTACAGTATTATGTTACATTATTATTGTTTCGTGTGCATCTTAGATCCTTATATACTGTATCTTTTATACTTTATATTCTTGCTATTTTTGGGTGTAACTGGGACCTTGAGTACACAGCTTTGTTCCACCTCAAGTACCACATGTGATGTGAATGACAATAAAGAACCTTGAACCTTGAACATCTATAATTTGATTAACTTTGGAGTGAAGAAGGGCATAACAGCATAATGAGTTTAACCAACACAAAAATGATTATAACTCTGCCTTCACCGAGCTAACACTTGACGTGACAGCAGCTGAGAGTTACTCACAACACTAACACTAGTTTGACTAAAACAGCTTGAACTGTGCCCTCTCTCTGAAAATTATCTTATTTTTAAAATCTCAATGAAATACTACAAAGAATGCTAGGTCTTAAATTATTTGTACCTTTTATTTTGGTTGCAGCGCATCTAATTTTATTTTTAAATGTTGGTTTTAAAGTCAATCTAGACATGAACTTTTCTTTGTTTATTTTTTTGGACTGTCTGTACTAATGACTCTTCTGCTCATGCATTAGTTTTCTTTTTTTATACATACTGTAGTTTTTGTGACTCCTCTCCTCCTTTCTCCTCTCCTTAAACATTCACTGCCTGTTGTCTGTCTCCTTACTGTTCTTACTTTTGTCTTTGTCTGTGTGTGCTACGGTTCAGCATTTAAAAAAGAACGTTTATAAGTGATTGGAGCAGGTACTAAAAATAGAAAGAGACACAGAACTAAGGTGAGGGAGGAGGAAGCGAAGGCAGAGGGAAGGGGCAGAGGTGCGAAGCAGAGACCACCAGAAGCCTAAGTGATGCTGACAGGGACACATTTGCTCCAGAGCTGTGGAATTGTGTTGTGTGAAATTGAAACGGCAGAGCATCAGGAGCAGTTATTTGCAATAAATTTCAACCACTTCAACACTTTGAACGTTCCTCCCACCTCTTACTACCATACACACGTTTACTTCTCCCAAACTTTTAAATCAGTTAGTCATCTACTTTCACCTCATTCCTCTACGTTTTTTTTTCTAACTTCATCTCCGCTCACTTTTTCTTATCTTTCAATCGTTTCTGTATTTGTCCCATCCTTTCTGGGTCTGTTTCTCAGTTTATACCATCTTTTCTCCGTTGGCATCCATCAGACCTGCTGGGCGTCACATCCTGGTTTGACAGGTAACGTTCAGGCGTTGCTGTTCCACCACGGGGCTCCTCGATTCTCCCCTCTCCCTCTCGGCATCACACGAAGCAGCAGTGACAGGCGCTGAGTGTGTCAGCCAATCAAAACGAAGAATTAATTTGCTTAATTTCATAACTAATCATTTAGCCACCAACCCAGCCAAGGCAGGGGTTGCCAACATATCCAATAGATTCGGCACGCTCTCTACAGTTGTAAGGTTCTGGATGGAGAGAGGAGCTGTAAGAGGTCGAGAGGATGCCAAAGTGGGGGAGGCAGATAATGGGGAGACATTAGAACCTTCTGTACCGCGCAGTTAATATATTTATTTCAGGCTATAATAACGTGTTTCTAATAATAAAAAGGCAATTTGCTAAATGATTTGGGCAGCTGATTATATAAGTCCATTTGCATTCTGGAGGCCTTGGGACAACATTGTCTGCAAACCTGCTAATTCCACAGGAAATGAGAGGTGACGTGAAGTTCAGCACTGTGACCTGAGTGGAGCCTGTCAGGTTTTAGGAAATTCAGCAATGCAATGGTGGAAAAAACACTAATTATTCTGACTTCTACTGGAGCGACCTCTTACACCTACACACGTTAATGTATATGTGCACAGATTTACTCATAGGGTTGAGTGCAAATAAAAACAACGGGGATAAACAGATGCAAAGTAGCAATCAATGCTTTGCATCAAGAATAGCTTCAAGACCAGAGAGCCATTGTGAAAATGATATCCAATCAAGCTTCTGAATTTATGAACTGCTTCCAGCAGCAGGCAGATACACTTACCCGCCAGGCGTCCTGACAGATTTGGACAAGATTTAATTAATGGGAGCTACGTTTGGGGGGGTTGCTGGACTTGAACATGGAAATGGGATGGTTTTACCAATGACACAGTTGCTTGCTTGAGGTTTTGGTGGTGAGCCACAGAGATGTGTATACTTCACACAATGTTTTCTGCTCATTCCAATGGTTTGCTGGCATTGAGCATCGCTGTAAGATCTCTTTGGAGGATTTCTCATTATTTGATCTTAAGTGTAATTTAATATTCTAGGAGATTAATTAAAACGAGGAGTATTAATAAATAGCTACTTTTGGCTTTGTGCAATATTGTACTGCAGGATTCGTCAGGTACATCACATCTTATGAGCAATGTGTTGTAAAGAAAGGAAATCCTGCCTTAAAGTGGTAAATTCCAGTCAATAAATAAATAAAATTCACCTCCGTATGGTTCTTTTAACACAGGAATGTAGCTGCTTGCACTTTGAGTGGTCTGGTGTGCCACACTGCTTGCAAAGCCTCTTATGGTGCTGATGTCATGCTCTACCTTGTTTTACATCAATGGCTTCTATGAAAACAAGCAGCTCTTTTAAATTTAAGTTCAAATAATAAAAAAATGTCAGCTACAGTATTGATATGTTTTTCCTTTACCCATATTTTGTCACGGTTGCAAAGGTTGGACGCAGGAATGCAGACAAAACTCAAGAGGCTTAAAGAAAAGCTTGAAGATTTTAATCAGGAAAACAAAAGGCTAGTGTGGAAGCGATGACCTACCTGTACATGAATTGAAGAATAAACATAAGGAAAGATTAGGAAAGCACTGAGGTGACCTAAATGTGGCGTGAGGGTTGCACAAAGCCAAACTGACCATGAGGTGAAAACTGAAGGACTTTATGGACAAGGTCTAATGAGTGGAGGGCAGACACCTGGGCAAAATGACAACAGGGAACAGGTGAGAGAGGAGGAGCTGAGGAGCAGAAACTGACTGAGGGGGAATGAACAAGTGACACATGCAAACCCAGAGTAAACAGAAATAAGAATCACAGATGATTAACCCAACAGTAAACACACGAGACTACTAACAAGTAACCAAGAACACAGTTCCTCACGTGTTTTCTTCATCCTGTCCAAGAGTTCAGAGCCAAGAGGCATGGGACACCATGCTATCACAAATATACAAATATTCCATTAAAATACTCATTTTGAAGAACGCGAGTTTAGTTTGTTATTGTTTTAATCAGTAACTACAGCAGAATAAAATTCTGATTTATTTTAAAGCTGTTTAAAAGCTATCCAAACACAAAAACATTATTTTTTAAAAAGAGATTAATCTTAACTAACCCTTTCAGCATTGCTCCAGTTTTACTGATAAGCCTGAGTATCACTCCTTTAATGCTTTGATCATGCTCTATAATTTGTTTATTTCAATATGATGTTCTTTTTTACTTTACTAATGTTTTGGGTCATTTGATGGTAAATAGTATAGGTTTTACATTGCGTTGCCATATTTTGTTTATTTGCTTTGTTAAGCAGTTTGAGTTACCTCTGCATTTGAGAAGTAATGCATCCATCCATCCATCCATCCATCCATCCATCCATCCATCCATCCAT
>NC_056508.1:19855920-19858556 GCF_014905685.2 Nematolebias whitei | reverse complement strand
ATCCATCCATCCATCCATCCATCCATCCATCCATCCATCCATCCATCTTTACCCACTTCTTCCTTTTTTTTGGGTCAGGGGTCACTGTTGCCCATGTCCAGCCATCACTGTGAGGGAGGTGGGGGACACCCTCGACAGGTCGCAAATCCATCACAGGGACACATAGAGACAAACAAGACATACATCCATTCACTCTCTCACTCACACCTAGAGACAATTTAGAGTTACCAGTCAGCCTATCATGCATGTTTTTGGTCTGTGGGAGGAGAATACCCGGAGAAAACCCACGCATGCACGGAGAGAACATGGAAACTCCACCCAGAATGGCCTCTGGATCGGGATTTGAACCAGGGCAACCTGCTTGCAGAGAGGTGGCAGCTCTACCAACTGAGCCACCGTACCAGACAGACACACAAATACAAACAAGGGCAAATATATGATTTTCTGTCTTTGCCTTTATGCTTTGGGCAACAATGAACACCAGATGTAAAATCTTGAAAACATTTTTTTTCCACAAAGTGTAGAAAATAGTTTTTCATTAGCAATGTGCAATCACACGTGCACTTGCCAGCTGGATATTATATGACTTTTCTTATTTCTTTTATGTTTAATGCATTTTTCAGAAATCCCCACTGACTATCAAAGGCCTAGAGGTCTTACTAATCACAGCTCAGCTTTTTATGAACACATCAATATTAATACAAAAACAGAAGCATGTAAAAACACTACTCTAATGCCTGCTGATACGAGTGATTTTGTTGTCTGCTGAAACTAATCAGAAAGACTGTAGTTTAAATTGCATGTTAACACTCTCCTTGGGGCACAGAAGGATTTATAGAGCCAACGGAGAGCTGCTACGAGGGTCCAAAAATGTGGAGTAATAAAGTTTAAATATTTAAGACAGGAAAACAGCTTGCACTCTGAAATGTTATTTTGTTCATATATTTTATTTACAAATCATAAAGAAGATAAAAAGGTGTAATAAGAGATATTAGTGTACACATGCGGAAAGTTCAGGACACCAACACTGACTTCTGTTGTCCTGCTGACATCATACATTATCTGAATAAAACGCTCAAAAGCCAACACATGTACAAAGTTGCATTTTCATTCTCAGTAAAAAACTCATGCTGAAACTTTGCAACATGGCTTTTTTAATAAATAAAACTATTGTTGTAGATAACACCCTGCACTGGCCGTCTTGAGTTATTATGGCACCGTGCGCTGTGAAGCTTTAAAAAATATGCACACCTGCAAATGTTTATGAGTCTATTATTTCCAGGTGCCTCCCAATGCCAGGTGGCTACCTGGCTGCTGCTGTCTTGCAGGGAATTAAACACTTAGATTTAGAGGAGGGGTAGACTATCTGGATTTAATGGGTGAAGCTGCAGGAGTCAGCCGAACACTATGTGACTTGGGCTTTGTTCTGTCGGTCCCTGCTGTGCAGCTAACGATAGTTAGCCAGATGTCAGCTGAAGACATCAAACACATTTGTCAAAACACACAAACAGCAGGAGCTCGTGAATTGGTGAGCAGACATTTACACCCCATCTGTAGGGAAACAGATTATTGAAATAAATGGAGATAAAACAGAGTTTATTGTTGATATCAACTGCAATCTTTATTATCGCTCATCGCTGAAAAGTGAAGGCAAATGGTAATGTTTCTGATCGTGTGTGTGTTACCATTTCACTTTCTCAACAATATCTGAATGATTTTAATGCAACTTGCGAAAAGGACTGGATGAACAGCTACAACAGATTCAGCTTTGCAGAAAACATGAATTAAGCCAGTCAACGTTAAAAACACAAGAATGGATATACCACATTCGGTTTTACAGATATTATTATAAACTTTGTTATGGTGGTAGCTGAGACTGATCCCCAACATATTTTTTGAGCACAATAAAATTGCTCAAGCTCTTTGTTCAATATTTAGCATGCAATTATTTTATGTTAACTTTCTCTGTCTGTTGGCAAAATATTTCATGAATCACTTGAGATGTTTCAGTGCAGCTTCCAGGAAATAATAATCCAATGTACATCTACAACTGATTAACTTTTGGAATCAACCATATTTAACATGCATGAAAGACGACAGGTGAAGTGCAGTTTTTAAAGTAATGTTAGGCCTTTGTCAGCTATTGCAGATCAAAAAGTGGGAATTGGAAATATCCTCCATCTATCGGTCCATGTATGCATCATTTGATAATCACAACTTGAAAAATAATTGAGGTACAATAGTCCCTCGCTACTTTGTGGTAGGTTTATTGCTGATTCGCTCTATTGTGGTTTTTCAAAATATGATTGGATATGGCACACAACTGGCTGACTTATGGATGGGCCGCATGCTCGGCATGGAATTTTTATTTAAAATAAATTAGTTTTAATTATTTAGTACCTGCTGCTCCTTTCTGCAGCCCAGAGCTGCAGAAAAAGCTTCCTGCTGCATCATTGTGCAACCCATACCGAAGGATAAACCTCCTCCTGCAGCTGAACAGCTGTTCACCATGCAGAGCGGAGAAGTGGGCGTGGCCACAAATCTAGCACGTGACTGAGAGCAGTGGAGGCAGGGAGAGATAACATGACATTCTGTGCAAGAGTGTGGGAAGGGTTTAAAATGCCTACACACGCACA
>NC_056508.1:19843479-19845920 GCF_014905685.2 Nematolebias whitei | reverse complement strand
TATTAAGCATCCATCCATCCATCCATCCATCCATCCATCCATCCATCCATCCATTACATTACGTGCTTCTTCCTTTTCAGCTCACAGGGGGTCACTTGTGTCCATGTCCGGCAGTCACTGTGTGAGAGGCGGGGGACACCCTGGACATGTCTCCAGTCCATCACAGGGACACATAGAGACAAACGAGACAAACAACCATTCACTCTTTCACTCACACCTTGGGGCAATTTAGAGTTACCAATCAGCCTAACATGCATGTTTTTGATCTGTGGGAGGAAACCAGAGTACTCGGAAGTAAAACATGCATGCAAGGAGAGAACATTCAAACTCCTCCCAGAAAGGTCTGGAACTGGGATTTGAAATGGCGACCTTCTCACTGAGAGGCAACAGCTCTACAACCTGAACCACCGTGCCGTCAAGTTTTGCCCCCGTTATTTAAAAATAAACATTCATTGTGTTTGGTAGAAAAAAAAAAAGTAAAACAAATATGTACTACAAGTTTTTTCAGGTTTTAAAGAAAAGTCTTCTAACACTGATTGTGTGCAGAGTAGGCTGGATATGAAGTTTGGAATTCATAATTCTATCACATGTAACGTGAAATTCATGTTTTTTTTACTCACCAGAGGCCCTCATTGTGTCCCTGCAAAAAGTCTTGGTGTTGTGGCAAACTTTTTTTTAAATTTTCCTAATGCACAATACTTTTCTTATACATTTATTTTAATTTCACGTAGCCCAATTTTAATTCTAGCTTTTAAAACTTAGAGACTCTTTTGTGAGTATGTAATGTTTACTCTTCAGTCTAAATCTCTCAGACTGGCACTCTCAGATTTATGACTATCTCCTCTCTGAGACACTCATACTTACTGTGATACTTTTGTGTTTGCCTCATTTTCATACTTATTAAATATCCTTATCTGTTTTCCCCTCCAGTAGCTGCAGAGTGGCATTTTCTCTCAGCAGGAAGTGTTTTTGATGACATCATCTGTGGATTTTATGTGTAAATGTGTATTTTATGTGTTGCTTTGTTTTTTGTTTTTTAATATAAATGTGAATTGGTTAGTTATAGTTAATCCTATTGCGTCGTTGGAATGTGGATTAGGGGTTCACATGAAGATGTAACAGACAATGTTTCATTTGTCAAACATTTGTTGTGGGTTCATCAGGTTCTTCATGAAGCTTTCATGTGTAAAGGCTTTTAGCCAAAATAAATCAAAATTTGATGATGTGATCCAGTTTAAGTAATAATATGCTGAATTGATAAACTAAAAAAAACAAAAATGTTTTAATGATCATCTCAGTTCATGAGTATCTTGAATAGGATTTAAGCAATGCAAGAGAAAAGTCTGTCTTGCCGTTTGGGACATTTGGTTGGAAAATACATAACATCTTGCTTTGAATAATAATATTAATACATGTTTATATATATATATATATATATATATATATATATATATATATATATATGTAAAGCTGATTATAAAGTGTTATAAATTATTTTACTAGTTTAAAGAAATGTTTGCATGGTTTATATTCATTTTCACTCTGGTTTCCTCCCACAGACCAAAAACATCCCTGTTAGGTTCACTGACAACTCTGATGTGTCACTAGGTGTGAGAGAGGGCAAAACATGTTGTCTGCAACGTTTGTCTTTACGTGTCCAGGTTATATTACACCTTTCACACACTAACTGCTGAAGATAAGTATCAACTCCTTCATGAAAAAGCATAAAATAAAAAATGCATGGATGCTGTTAAAAATCATCAGGCTCTCACTGAATATAATTTAGATTTCTTTTTAAACAATAAATGTTGTGTAATACATTCATATTTATTTGAAAATAGCATTTATACAACATTGTACTTTTGTAGGTATATGTTTTTGACATAAAAGGTTATTTTGTAGTAAAATAAAAATGTATTTTCCCATCTGACAATCTTCTAAGCAGATGTTTGGAGAAGAAACAAACTAATTATAGAATACATTACAAGTGCCCACCTGAAAATACTTTCTCTCGCTCCTACTTTAGATACACTAATTTAAATAACAATTATACAATATATTCTATTTTTATAGTGATTTTTAACATGCCAAGACAAAAGTGTAATGAAACATTTAATAAATAATAAATATTTACTTGGTTGCTGAAATATCTTTGAGAGTCCAAACTTTTGAACACGTTTCTGTGTTTTTTAAGGTAAAACTCAACAATAATTCACTCATTTTGCTTTAATATTTAATAAGACAATGTTAACATAATCTTTGATATTAAAGTAAATTTAATTTATTATCTTTATTCAAAACAGACTACTTCATGATCTTTATATTTTCTAAATAACAAACATAGATTTATTATTAGCTGATCTAAACTGAACTTAAAATACAGCAATGCAATTTTCCATCCATCCATCCATCCATCCATCCATCCATCCATCCATCCATCC